>NC_058407.1:172714358-172756641 GCF_002201575.2 Neomonachus schauinslandi | reverse complement strand
CCACTTTCCCCTTTTCTGCTTAGCCACCACTCACCTGCTACAAACTATGTGAAATTATTTGTGCTAATCTTTGGTAGAGATGATGGTAACATGGAGCTAGTTTGTGCATTATCACTGTCTATACATATCAGCTCTTATTTCTGATTTGGCTTTTTTGCAGGTCCCTAGCTGTTGGTAGTAAGTCCGGTTATAAATTTTTCTCCCTTTCTTCTGTGGATAAGCTGGAACAGATCTATGAATGCAGTAAGTGTTTGCTTTATTTTTCCCCCTTCTTAAAAAGAAAATAGACAAATTATACTTAAATTGGAATGCATTCTCAAATTCTAACACTGTGATTGAAGCCCCAATACCCCTTGGCCACTACTCTTCTTTCCCCTTGATCCTCACAGATGGTACGTGTTTTCCAGGGTCTGTGCATGTGCGTACTTACACGTGTACATGTAGAAACACTTGTTTTATGGGTGATTTTTTTTCCAACACTTGATACCGTGCTGTATGTGTTATGCTGTCATTTCTCCCCACTTTAAATGCCATTATTTAAACCATTTGGGTTTCTGTTACAAAGGGCTTCCAGAAAATTGAAAACCTCACAGCCCCTGTAGGAATGATTTGTTTTTTCCTGTTGTCATTTTATGGCAGTCGGGTCGCCCACATGTCAGAGACGATACGGGATTGTGGAAGGGTCGTGTGAGCTTTGACTTCTTGCTCAGTCACTTACTTGTGACTTCGGATAGATTGCTTCATCCTGGACCTGAGTTCCTTTGGTTTTCTTTTGTGTGTGTCTGTGTATGGTAGTGCTTCCTGATTACATGGTAGGTACAGACCCCTCCTCCCCAGAATGAATATGCTAGAAAGCTTGGGGCTCTTCCTACATACATAACTTGTTTCCTATGCACTCACGTAGTTACACACATGTAACAGATATGCACATAAAAATATACTTTTGTTTTTGTGTGTGGTTTCATTTTATAGAAGTGAGCTTGTAATACACTTTGTTCTTTATTTTTGTTTTTAAAAACATGATCTCTTTTAAACTGAGGTGACTGTGGATTACGTGCAGATGTTGGAAATAATACAGATCCCTTATACCCTTCTCCCAGTTTCCCCCAATGGTAACGTTTTGCAAAAGCACAGGATAGTGTCAGAGCCCGGAGGGCGACATTGATGGGACCCATTGCTCCCATTCAGGTTGCCCCAGTTTCACTTGTACGCGCGTCTGTTTTGTAAGTTCTGTACAGTCTTAACGCCCTTGCGGTTCCTGTTTCCACCACAAGCAAGACGCTGGACAGTTCCGACACGGTGGGATCCTTCCTGCTGTCCTTTTATCACCACACCTGTCTCCCTCCCACCCCCCCACTCTCACCCCTGCTAACCACGAATCTGTCCCCCGTTTCTTAAATTTTGTCATTTCAAAAATGCTGTTGCATGCGTGTCGGGAGTTCCTTTTTATGACTGAGAAGTATTCCATGGGTGTGGATGGACCACAGTTTACCAGTCCCCTGGTGAAGGGCATCTGGGCTGATTCTAGTTTTTGGCTATTACAAATAAAGCTGCTGTGAACAGAGCTTTGGGTGGACATAAGTTTTTATCTCTCTGGGATAAATAAGAGTACAATTGCTGGGTCATGTGGTGCCCCCAGTTCTCTCTCTGTCTCTCTCTTTTTTTTTTTTTTTAAAGATTTTATTTATTTATTTGAGAGCGAGAATGAGAGAGAGAGAGAGAGAGCACATGAGGGGGGAGGGTCAGAGGGAGAAGCAGACTCCCCGCTGAGCAGGGAGCCCAATGCGGGACTCAATCCCGGGACTCCAGGATCGTGACCTGAGCCGAAGGCAGTCGCCTAACCGACTGAGCCACCCAGGCGCCCTCTCTCTCTCTCTCTCTTTAAAGAAGCTGCCTGAGTATCTTCCAGACGGCTGTACCATTTTATATTCCCACCGGCATTGTAGGAGAGATCAAGTTCCTGTCTGTCTTTGCTGGCATTTGGTGTTATAGCTCTTTTTCACTGTGGTCGCCTGAAAGATAGGAGCAGTGCGGTCTCGTTGTGGTTCTGATTTGCTTTTCTTTAACAGCTAATGATACTGAGTATCTTTCCGTGTGCTTGTTTGCCATGTGTATATTCTCTTCAGTGAAATGTCCACGTTTTTGCCCACATTCTCATTGGATTGAGTTTTTTTGATGCTGAGTTTTGAGAGTTCTTTATATATTCTGGATACTAGTCCTTTGTCAGACATGTGGTTTGTAAATATTTTCTCTATATATAATAAGCAATCCTGAAACCTGCCCATGGCCTGACCTCAGTTAAGAATCCTTGTTAGAGGGACGCCTGGGTGGCTCAGTCGGTTAAGCGTCTGCCTTCAGCTCAGGTCATGATCCCAGGGTCCTGGGATCGAGTCCCGCATCGGGCTCCCTGCTCTGCGGGGAGCCTGCTTCTCCCTCTGCCTCCGCCTCTCTCTCTCTATCTCTCATGAATAAATAAATAAAATCTTAAAAAAAAAAAAGAATCCTTGTTAGAGAGGGGCGCCTGGGTGGCTCAGTCGTTAAGCGTCTGCCTTCAGCTCAGGTCATGATCCCAGGGTCCTGGGATCGAGCCCCGCATCGAGCTCCCTGCTCGGCCGGAAGCCTGCTTCTCCCTCTCCCACTCCTCCTGCTTGTGTTCCCTCTCTCGCTGTGTCTCTCTCTGTCAAATAAATAAAATCTTAAAAAAGAATCCTTGTTAGAGAATTAGGAGTTCTGTATGCAGAGCATACTTCTTGTAATTGGTCACACTGGAATATGCATTCAGGGAGAGATTGAATACTTAGCATTTCAGCTATGTGAGCATGCGGTTGTGGGCAGTCGGGTTTCCTCCTTATTAACAATATCAGTACCTCCTTTCTGAGCGAGTGTTCCAGTGTTGCCAACTTTCCTTTCTTGATGGTTTGGTGTTTCATTTTGGAATTGTACTCTACCTACCAATATCTCGGAAGAAGGGGAAGATTGGGCGAGTAGAAGCGAACAGGCTTCTCATTTCATTCTTGGTTCCGTTCATTCCATGAACACGTCTCGAGGACCTGCTGTGTGCCAGCCCTGTTCTGCATGTGGAGATGCAGTGGCGGCCACGTTCCTGGCCCCATGACACTCACATGTAAATGGAGGGAGACGAAGAACAGAATTACATTTGTGTCCAGTGTTAGGCTGGGGACACGATGACAAGCACAGACACAAATACCACCTCCCACCCCTGCATCCCCACCCCTGTTAGCCTAAGATGAAGACGTCAGGGAAAATGTCATTTCTTCTGCCAGTTACTGGAAATTGAGTTCATGTGGTCCGCCGGGAGGTCAGAGGCTTTCCAGGGTCCCTCCCAGGCCTCGGCCTCCTCTCTTCAGTAGGCCTCCGGGTGACCCCTCACCTCCATCAGTGGAGTGTCTGACTTCCCCCACAAGTCTGTTGTTTGTTGCTGCCCCAAAGGCTAGCACCCAGGCCCTTCCTAGGGAGCTCATCAGTGTCTCTGACTCATACTTCCTGTGGGTTGCCTTAGAGTTTACTCCTTTTTTGTCCTCAGACTTGGCCTGCTGATGTTTACTAAATCTTCTTTTCTAAAAGCCTCTTTTCTAGTATGTAGCTAGAAGATGTGATCTGGGTGATAAAACGGCTGTGAACTCGTGTGCTTGCTTATCTCAGGTGGCTGTCAGTATTTTGAAAAATCTCCAAACTGGTCACTCCCATGGTTCCACATAGGATTGTTCCCTGTAGGGGATTTCTTCAAAGAAGGGTAGCCTGATTTCTGGATTCCATCAGGCTTTTATGAATGACTAAAATGTTTACTAACTCTACATCCCAGTGAGCCCCTGAATTGTGCAATGAAAGTGTGGCTGTTATGACCAGGGTCATCTGCTTTGAAATCTGCAGAATTACCCGCCCCCCCAGCCCCCATTTGGAGACCCAGTGCTGAGAAGGGGTGTAAGAATACCAAAGCCTGGTCTTTACTCTTCCTCAGATGGAATCAGTTCAGTGACTAATCTGTTCCCTTGAGCTTTATTTATGGATTTTTGGTGCCTCAATTTTTAAAGGTTTTTGATGGAACAAAATGTGATGTCTTGATAATATTGTGAAAAGCATGGGTATTTAATGACCAACATGGTAAGGTGGAAGGTGTCTTTGCTCTTCTTAGTGAACTTTGACCCTTAGAAATAGGTGATGAAAACGATAAAGAACTTTTTGAGGGTTAATACTTTAAACTGGAAGCGATGAAATTCTTTTGCTCTGGGACATTGTCCAGCTCTCCTCTCTCTCACACACTTTTATTGAGTAGATCAAAGAATGTCCGTTTGGAAACACATTAGCTACCGAATCAAGATGGTTTTCTGGAATTTTTCTACAAATAGAAGCAAAGAATACATTTGATGCCTCGCGATTTGGTGCAGGCTCATAATCTCAGCCGCGTGTCACAATCTCAGACTTTCGCTCTCGGTCACTGTTGCTGTTACGGAAAGAATGAGCCAGAACTGGTCTTGGGAAGAACAAGATGAACAACTGCTTGTTCTTCTATTGGTTATTTAAACAAAAAAAACCCTTCGCCCAAAAATAGTGGAAGATTTTTTTCCCATCTATATTGTAATCTCTCAAGTTGCAGGAACTCCCATGTATGCTTTGCCTTTGTGTGTGCGCCCTTTTGTCCTGTCTCTCTCTCTCTCTGTCCTTTGCTGTGGAGATACATAATGTGCAAACGTGTGGTCTCCCTTCCCTGAAATGTTATTGCAATGAAATCCTACCCCCTTAGACAAAATAAAGGGTGTAGAGATGTTATTTGTAAAATATCCCGTAAGTTGGGAGGAAAAGTTGGCTTTTCACATTCTACATTGTTTATGTTTGCATTTCTAAGTGTCTGAGCTAGGAAAACATAGCTCAGGAAGCGTTCAGTTCTGAAATCGAGCAGAGCAGACTGTTCTTACCTGCGCAAAGGGGACCGGCGCCTGCTTTGTCAACAGCAGCGTCTCCACAGACCTAGAGCACCTTTCACCTGAAAACCCGCCGTCGTTGACCCTGCAGGCTGTCATCTGCATCTGAAGGTCTGAGAAATGGTGCTTTTGAGATTGTTCTGATTTGACAGACAGCCCTGGTTGGACTCTTCATTTCCGTGAGCTATGTGGTTTTGGACCTTGGGGGAAGAAATCCAGTGGCCTTTCTCTGCCTGAATCCGTTGTGAGGAAGATCGGGCTCTTGCCTCTCTGTAGAGCTGCGGGCAACCGGCAGACGCGCCTCCTTGGATGTGTGTCCTGTCTCTTACTTCCTGGTTTCTTCCCTCAGCGCTCTAGAAGTTTTGTCCTTGTCAGCTCTGAGCAGCACCCGCAGAAGCAAAACAGCATTCTTTTTTAAATCAAGTAATTCGTTTCTTAAATAAAGTTTTGGATAGGTAATCTCTGGGAAGAACATTTGTCGGAAACTGTGGCCGGGCCTCCTAGAATGGGCCTTGAAGGCCAAGCTTTGAGTGACACTTGAGGTCACTGAGGTTTATGTTCAGACTTCCTCAGGGGTGGGTCGAGTGAGTGTTTAGCGGGGCCCGAGCCTCCGTGACAGGCCACCTTGAATAATCCCAGACGTTTAGCCTTCTTTCTCCTGCTTTCATTGGGTGGCGGGGCCCTTGGGTTACTGGCCTGATGCCTCGTGCACCATTGTTTCATGGGAGGGCCACGCTGGGTGTGCCTGGGTTTAGTGGGAAGTGACCGCGCATGTTTACGTGTGTAGGGGTGCTCTTGGGAGTGAGGTGTCGTGTAAGAATGTTAAAGAGCTCCTTGAAATCCTGCAGTAGAAAATTTAACAGGCCTAAACCACCGATAGCGCGGAGATAGGTTGCGTTATGAAGGTGTGCTCCTGAAATGGTGGAGGCACTTGGTGCTGGACAGAAAGGCGCTCTGCAGCCGGTCCTCATGTGTTGTTAACCGCCTCCCAAGTGGTGACAGAAACAGGTTAGCTGCAGGGTCACCCGATTCATCTGCCCTTTACACGAGGGCCTTGGCCTTTTCCTGGTTCCTGGCTCCTTTGGAAGTCTGATGAGACCTGTGGTGGTTTCAGAGACCCCAAAGCCCGCGGGAGAGTTCTAGGCCTCGGGGCGTCGGAGTCTCCAAGAAGACCCCCCCCCTCAGTCTGCCCCTGCCAGGAGGCTCTGCCCGACAACTCGCGTCCACCCTCCGCCCCTGCTGCCCTACACTTCTTACCTCATATCTTAACACATTGGCCAGAATTCCAGTTCTGTGATAGTCTGCACAGTTCAACAGCTTTTTCAAGATGTAATTTATATGCTGTAAAAATCACTGGTTTAAAGTGCACAAGTCAGCGGGTTTTAATATATTTCCTAAGTTGTACAACATACCATGATCTAATTTGTAGACCTGTTTATCCCCAAAAGAAACCCTGAGTCCCTCAGTAGCCACCGGCCACCTCCCTTGCAGCTCCCTTGCAGCCCCTATCTGCTTTCTGCCCCTGCGCATCGGCCACTCTGGGCGGCTCAGATAAATGGAATCAGATGTGACTGGCTTCTTTACTTCGAGTGTTTTCAAGGTTCATCCACGTGGGAGCGTGTCTCAGCACTTCATTTCTTTTATTGCTCAGTAATATCCCCTTCCTCGGACACACCACGTTTTGTTGAGGGACACTCGGGTGGTTTCTCCTTTGGGGCTGTTGTAAATGGTGCTGCTGTGAGCATTTGTTTGGACGTGTGTTTTCATGTCTCTTGAGGAGAGAGAGGCCTGTCAGAGTGGAATTGCTGGGTGAGATCTTCCTTTGGCCCATCTGTATAGACAGAATCAACAGGAAAACGTGTAAATGGATAGATGCTGTCAAGTTGCCCTTAAAAAGGTTCTTATTAACAGGGTCTGAGTGCCTGTAGTCTCATGTACTACAACACTAGGCGTTAGCAAACATTTAATATTATGAGTCTGAGATAAAAAGTACATTTATTTGCCTTTACATTTCTTAAATCATACCTGAAATGGAACTCTTTTTTTCATGTGGTCATTTGCTTTTTTTTTTTAAGTGCTTGTTTCTTTCTTGTTTTTTAACTGTTCCTTTGCCTCCTTTTCTATTGGACTATTTGTCTGATAATAAAATAAATAAATAATAAATTTCATTTAAAGCAAATTAGCCATTTGTTGTGAGTTGCAAATATTTCTCCTGGATTGTTTGCTTTTTGACCTTGTTTATGGTCTTTTTGCCGGGTTGAAGTCTTGAGTTTTTGTCTATTCAGATGTATTTGTCTGCTCTCCGAAGGCTTCCATGCTTTTTGGAGCACCAGAAGGGCGTTTCCTATTTCAGGGGTGTATAAAACATTCTCCCATGGCGTCTTCAGTTCTTCGGTATCGTATTTTACATTAAATACTCAATCCACCCGGAATTTATTTTGATGTTATGAGATCTTTCATTTGTATTCATAGGCTGGAAAAAATGGTTTTCCCATGTCCTTAGTTATTTAGAGGGGCCTACTGAAGTATTTAGGGATGAAATGTCAAGATAATAATGAGCCTCGGGGTGCCTGGGTGGCTCAGTCGTTAAGCGTCTGCCTTCAGCTCAGGTCATGATCCCAGAGTCCTGGGATCAAGCCCCGCACCGGGCTCCCTGCTCGGCGGGAAGCCTGCTTCTCCCTCTCCCACTCCCCCTGCTTGTGTTCCCTCTGCCGCTGTGTCTCTGTCAAATAAACAAATAAAATCTTAAAAAAAAAAAAAGATAATAATGAGTCTCTTCGAAACTTCAAAAAAAAAAAACATAGTTGAAGCTAAATGGCAGAAAGATAAATTTGTTCAAAGTGATGGATATAGGAGGTTCATTATACTGTTCTCTTTTGTGAGTATTTGCAGTTAAAAATGGCTTTATGGCCTCCCACATCCCCCCATTTAAAAAAATTCTAAAATCACATCCGCATTTTTTTCTCTATTAAAATTTCAAAAATTTGGGCGCCTGGGTGGCTCAGTTGGTTAAGCGACTGCCTTCGGCTCAGGTCATGATCCTGGAGTCCCTGGATCGAGTCCCACACTGGGCTCCCTGCTCGGCAGGGAGTCTGCTTCTCCCTCTGACCCTCCCCCCTCTCATGTGCTCTCTCTCATTCTCTCTCTCAAATAAATAAATAAAATCTTTAAAAAAAAAAATTTCAAAAATTTTTTCAGATTTGTAGTTGGTAGAAAAAAATAAGCCAACACCCCAACCCACTAGTTGTTCACTTTCTCTACACTTGGATTTAAGCAGGTGAATAACATATCCTGTCCTCTTCCCACCATTTTGTTAATGGACATTTTCAAACACAGAGAAGTTGAAAGTACTTTGCAGTGCCCCCATATGTCCGCCTTAGGGTCTGCTGTTAACACTTTACTAGTCATCCTGTCACACATCCGTCCATCCGCGGATCCATCCTTTGTGTGCGTGTCCCGGGGAATGCTGCATCAGTCATCAGTGCGTACTTCCTTGAATACTTGGCCATAAATGTTACTCACTAGAGTTCAGGGTGCGTTTGTTTATTTTGAGGTGATATTGACATACAATGGAATGTATAAATCTTGAGTAGACATTCTGTTTTGACAAATCCTGCATCTCCTATCAGGGTTTACCATCACCCCAGAAAGTTCCCTCCTACCCCCCCCCCCAATCAATTCCAGCTCAGGTTCACCTTCTAAGAGGCAAGGAGCGAAGTTCTGGGTATTTCCTGCTGTAGATTAGTTTTGCCTGTAATAGAACATCATGTAAATGCAGCATGTACTCTTCTGGTAAGATTTCTTTCACTCAGCGTAGTGTTTCTGAGGTTTACCCACATTCTTGCATGTCTCAGTTGCCCACTATATAAATACATGAGTTTGTCCATCCTTCTATTGATGAACATCTGCACTTTTTCCATTTTTAGCTGTCATGAATATAGTTGTTATGAACATTCTTGTACAAATCTCTCTGTGAACGTGTTTTCATTTACCTTAAGTAGATATCTAGGAGTGCAAAGTGTGTTCTGTTTTATGAGAAACTGGTTTCTCCTCTAAGAGGCTGTCCCATTTTGTATTCCCACCAGTGCTGTATGAGAGCCTGGCCCTGCATCCTCATCAATGTTTGGTGTTACTAATCTTTTTAATTTTAGCCATTTTGATGTTTTTTTAGTGATAACTGCTTGTGGGTTTTTTAAGATTTTATTTATTTATTTACAGATAGCGGGGGGGACAGAGGGAGAGGGAGAGAAAGAATCTCAAGACTCCCGCTGAGCACGAGTCGGACTAGGGGCTCGATCCCCTGACCCTGAGATCATGACCTAGCCAAAATCGAGAGTCAGATGCTTAACCGACTGAGCCACTAAGGTGCCCCTGGTAGTTCTATTATTTTTTCAGGAACCTCCCTACTTTCCATAGTGGATGCACTGATTTACATTCCCACCAGCAGTGTACGAAGGTTCCCTTTTTTCCACACCCTTGCCAACACTTGTCATATTGTGATGATTAGTCATGTTGAGTGTCTTTTCATGTTCCTGTTGGCCATCTGTAGGTCTTTGGAAAAATGTCTATCCTAGTCCCCCGCCCATTTTTTAA
Source organism: Neomonachus schauinslandi (assembly GCF_002201575.2). Classification (NCBI taxonomy): domain Eukaryota; kingdom Metazoa; phylum Chordata; class Mammalia; order Carnivora; family Phocidae; genus Neomonachus; species Neomonachus schauinslandi. The sequence goes on along the minus strand of NC_058407.1, from coordinate 172,747,108 downwards.
TTGGGGTATTTGGGTTTTTGGTGTTGAGTTGTATAAGTTTTTTTAAAAATATATTTTGCATATTAACCTGTTATCTAATATATGATCTGCAAATATCTTCTCCCATTTAGTAGGTAGCCTTTTCATTTTGCTGATGGTTTCCTTTGCTGTGCAAAAGCATTTTAGTTTCATATAATCCCATTTGTTTATTTTGACTTTTGTTTCCCTTGCCTGAGGAGACTGGTCCAGAAAAATGTTGCTAAAACCAATGTCAAAGAGCTACTGCCTGTGGTGTCTTCTGGGAGTTTCATGGCTTCAGGTCTCACATTTAGGTCTTTAGTCCATTTTTAATTTTTTTGTGTATGGTGTGAGAAAGTGGTCCAGTTTTCCCAGCTCCATGTTTTGAAGAGACCGTCTTTTCCCCATTGTATATTCTTGCCTCCTTTGACGTAGATCGGTTGACCGTGTGTGTGTGAGGTTTTTTTCTGGGCTCTCTGTTCTGTTGGTCTCTGTGTCTGTTTTGCGCCAGGACCATACTGTTTTGTTTCCTGTAGTTTCATAGTGTAGTTTGAAATCAGAGAGCATAATTCCAGCCTAGTTGTTCTTTCTGAAGATTGCTTTGGCTATTTGGAATCTTTTGTGGTTCCATACAAATTTTAGGATTCTTTTTTCTAATTCTGTGAAAATGCCTTTGGTATTTTGATAGGGATTGTGTTGAATCTCTAGATTGTGTTGGGTAGTATGAGCATTTTAACAATATTAATTCTTCCAATCTGTGAACATGGAATATCTTTCCATTTATTTGTGTCTTTTCCAGTTTCTGTCATTGTGTCTTATAATTTTCAGAGTACATGTCTTTCACCACCTTGGTTAAATTTATTCCTAGGTATTTTGATATTCTCTTAATGCAATTGTAAACGGGATTATTTTCTTAATTTCTTTTTCTGATAGCTCATTATTAGTGTGTAGAAACACAACTGATTTCTATATGTTAATTTTGTCATTTGTGATTACTGAATTCATTTATAAGTTCTGATAGGTTTTTGGTGGAGTCTTTAGGGTTTTACATATTGTAGTATCATGTGATTAGTAAAGAGTGATAGTTTTACTTCTTCCTTTCCAATGTGGATGTGCCCCCTCCCCCTGTTTTAAGGCCTTCTAGAAAACACTTGGTCACATGGAGAGGCATGAGGACCATTTTTGTTAGAATCCCATGACTGGCATGGCTCTGCACGAGGTTGATTGAGCTCTTTTCAGATCCCAGGGAGATTACATCAGGCAGTCTACTGGAAAACCGGGACAGATTTTTCTCTCCGCACTAGGGAAAAAACTGCCACTCGTGTGGCAGGATGGACAGTCGTTTGCATCTATCTATCTTTTTATCTATCTACCTGCGTATCTTTTTATCTATCTACCTGCGTACCTTTTTTTTTTTTTAACTGAACGATGGTTGACACACAACGTTCCGTTAGTTTCAGGTGTACAACGTAGTGATTCCACAACTCTCGTGGCATGCTGTGCTCACCCCAAGTGCAGCCACCATCTGTCGCCGTCCAGCGCGACTGCGCCACCACCCACTATTCCCTGCGCTGTGACTTACTCCATAACGAGAGCTTCTCCTACTCCCCGCCACCCATTCTTGCCCGTCCTTCCAGCTCCCTTCCCTCTGTCAGCCACCACTTTGTTCTCTGTATTTATGAGTCTGTTTCTGGGGTGGTTTTTTTTTTTGGTTTTAGGTTCCACATGTAAGGAAAACCACATGGTATTCGTCTCTGGTAGAATACCCTCTAGGTGCATCCCTGTTGTTGCAGATGGCAAGAGCTCACTCTGATTCCATGGCTGAATACTATTCCCGTGTACGTGTGTACCACGTCTTCTTTATCCATTCACTCATCGGTGAACACTTGGGTTGCTTCCAGATCTTGGCTGTTGTAAATAATGCTGCAGTAAATGTAGGGATGCATACATCTTTTCGAAGTAGTGTTTCATTTTCTTTGGGTAAATACCCAGTGGTAGCATTCCTGGATCGTATGGTGTTTCCATTTTTAATTTTTCGAGGAGCTTCCGTGCTATTTTCTACAGTGGCTGCACCAATTTACATTCCCACCAGCAGTGCACCAGGGCTCCCTTTTCCCCACATCCTCGCCAACATTTGTTATTTCTTTTTGAGGATAGCCATTCTGACTCGTGTGAGGCAGTATCTCATTGTGGTTTTAATTTGCATTTCACTAATGATTCGTGACATTGAGCGTCTTATTTGTCTGTTGGCCATCTGCATGTCTTCTTTGAGAATATGTTTATTCAGGTCCTTTACCCAGCTTTAAATCAGATTATTTGGTTGAGCCAAGTAAGTTTTTCTATGTATTTTGGATACTGACCCATTATCAGATACAGCATTTGCACACACCTTCTCCTGTTCCGTAGGTTGTCTTTCTGTTTTGTTGGTGTCCCTCACTGTTCAGCAGCTTTTTATCTCGGTGCTGTCCCTTCCCTGAGGAGACACATGTAGAAAAATGTTGCCAAGGTTGAGGTCAAAGAGGTTTTCTCTGAGGAGTTTTATGGTTTCAGCCTTCGATCCATTTGGGATCTATTTTGTGTGTGGTGTGAGAAAGTAGCCCGGTCTCATTCTTCTGCATATGGCTGTCCAGGTCTCCCAGCACCATTTGTTGAAGAGATTCTTTTCCCCGTTGGATATTCTTGCCTCCTTTCGCTTCTTTTTCTTTCCCGTGGCTGTGACCAGCACTTCCAATGCTGTGGTGGATAAAAGTGTCTTGTTCCTGATCTTAGAGGAGAAAGCTTTCAGTTGTTGACCATCGGGTTGACCAACTGTGGGGTTGTCGTATGTGACCTGTATTAAGTTGCGGTCCACCTTCCAGTTTCTGCGTAGTTCATTCTTTCATAACCTGTCCTGTCTTCAGTCGCTCCATTAACGTGTGCTAGCTCGTGTGTGTGAAAACAGACACCCACCTTCACCGGACACGCGGTACGTGTGAGCAGCGCAAGGGCTGCCGGCCCTCCCCGCGCTTCTTCACCTCTTCTTCGTAACACGGCTTCTGCCGGCTGCCAGGGTTGTTCTCCACTTTCTCCCCGTCTTTCACAGTTCCTTCTGCCTCCACCTCTCCATCAAGATTTGTCAGGGTCACCCGCTAACATCTGCGTCTAGCTTCGGTGCCCGCGCCACGACGCGGCCGCTCTGGGCACAAGTTGCTGTTCTTTACCACACCGTCTTCCATCGGCTTCGGGGTCACAGGGGCCTGGCTGTCCTCTCTCGCTCAGTCTCCGTTGCCGGCTTTCCTCCTCCTCTGCCGGACCTTGAGCTGTTTCGGTGCCGCCCAGGGCCCTGGGCCTGGTCCTGTTCTGTCCCTGGCCTCAGCGCCATGCTCTTATTCACTGCTCCCTCCTTGTGCCTGGAGCTCGTGGGCAGCACCTAATTGTCTGTGTTCGGTGGCTGAAGGAAGTCAGTGAGGTTGTGTCCAACAGAGGAGTACGAATCCATTCTTCGAAGAAAAAGACAGTTCTCATTGTTCCTGACAGTACCGTTCTGTCAAGTCGCCGGGAACTCTCAACCAGCGAATACTGAAGAGTTGCTCCCAGAGTTCCTGGGAGCCTCTGGCCAACGGTGTTTTCATCAAGTGATGAGTACATGAGCTTGTTTTATGTGTTTCTATTTAAAGGCATCTTACGTGAATACATATTGTTGATTTATTAACAACGAACTCATGGCAGCAACACTGTAACTCATGCTAAACAAAGCTTATCTGATGCACGTGATTCTTCGGGAGGCACATCGCAGCCTTCTTGCCCTTGGGAGCAGCAGACGGCACTGTGGCTGGGGCCATGTTAACTGCGAGGTCACTGACCGAAAGCACAGAATAGACCACGCAAGGACAGTTGTTCACAGGATGAGCTGAAAACCAGAAAGCAGAGTGTACCGCCCTGTCCGGCTTCACCTGGGAACGTATACGTCCGGCACCTCAACATTTTTTTGCCGCTTTGTGAGTGTGCACGGAAGACTGTAGAAGCACCACAAGTACTAATTTGGGGGGTTACAAATACACTTTAGCAACCGGGCAAATTTACAGATAGAGAATCTGAATAATGAGGATCGACTGTATTTGGGAATAAGTTGTTTTCACCACTGATTTAACTTAGAGGGCAGTGAATTTAAATACTTTATAAGAAATCAGTGCCCCATAGGCCAGCTTCTCTTCACTGTCTCCCAGTCCCACCGTGAATAACGCTGAGGCTCCAGCTCTTGTTTCACCACTGAGGAAATGGGTACCGGGTCTTGAAGCTAGTGAACAGGAGAGTCAGGACTGCAGTCTGATTCCCACGAGGGGCCTGCCTCTCTCGGTCCCCGTCACACCCCCGACATGCTGAGGACCGTGGCACTGCGGCGCTTGCCCAGTGCTCATGCTAGAACGAGCACACTTGGACTTTACCACCCGAGAGCGTGGTACTCCTTCACCACTGGCACAAATATCGCGGGTAGCATTAGCCCACTTTTTAGATGGGACCTTAGTCAAGAGATTGTGTTTTGTTCAATCGTATTTTGAAAGGTTTGGGAAGTAACCCAGAATCTAATCCTAGGTCTATTTTCAATCATCCGACAAACTGATAACCAGCTACTCTGGGGCCAGGCGGTGCCAGACCTGGGGTTCAGCCTGCCCTGGCCAGGGACACCACTGATTGCCCAGTGGTAATGTGATAACTGCCAGAATGAGAAGCAGAGAAAGTGATTGATTAAGAGCATCCCAAACAGTCATTAAATCCTGAAGAGGGAGACCTGGGACAGGGATGGAGGAAGTGCCCTCGGCCCCTGGGCCTAAACGGCCAGCCACCTCGCCCAGCCAAGTGTGGCGACCAGGAGCCCTCCCAGCAGCTTCTGGTCGTAATGTGGTGTCCCCGCCAGTTTCCGGGGGCACTAGTCAGAGAAAGCAAGTATTGGGCCCTGAAGGACATTCTCACTGCACACGATCAACTTTCTGGCTTCGGATCGGGCTCATCTGAGTTTGGTCTCCCTGGCGATTGAGCTCTGCCATGTGCCAGACGGCATTGCAAAGGCTAGAGACCTGCTCAATAAAGAAAGAGCACACGTCCTGCCTGAGTGTGGCAGCAGGACCTCCCATGATTCCGCCCCGCAGCTGAGAGTCAGGTCCTAGAAGGGACTGGCCGCTTTCTGAGATGCTGCCAGGCTGGGAGCTGCAGACACCTGCTCTGTTTGCGTCAAGGTTAGCCTGCTGCTGAGGGAAGGGGAACTTGTGTTTTGTGTAAAAGTGACTGTGAGGGGCGCCTGGGTGGCTCAGTCGTTAAGCGGCTGCCTTCGGCTCAGGTCATGATCCCAGGGTCCTGGGATCGAGTCCCACATCGGGCTCCCTGCTCGGTGGGAAGCCTGCTTCTCCCTCTCCCACTCCCCCTGCTTGTGTTCCCTCTCTCTCTCTGTCTCTCTCTGTCAAATAAATAAATAAAATCTTTAAAAAAATAAAAATAAATAAATAAATAAAAGTGACTGTGAATCAGACCCTTGATTTCACTGCCTATTCCATTCTAAGTAACAGCAAAATCCTGTAGTTTTTCCCCACAGGCACGTATTAGGTCACTTTGTACATACATGACTCTGGCTACCACCCAGCATGCGAGCACCTCATCGTGCTGAGCACAGCAGGCCATCACATCTATACGGGAACGACTGATACCAGGCATTTTCCTAGAAATAGTTTCTCTCTTTTTTAAAGATTTATTTATTTTAGAGAGAGAGCAAGCAGCGGGGAGGGGCAGAGGGAGAGGGAGAATCTCAAGCCGACTCCTCACTGAGCGCGGAGCCCAGTGCGGGCCTTGATCCCAGGACCCTGAGATCATGACGTGAGCCGAAACCAAGAGTCGGGCGCTCAACCGGCTGAGCCACACAGGCGCCCCTAGAAATAGTTTTGTCTTAATAAAAGGTCCCTTGGAGCTTGTTCTTTCATTTTCTCTAGTAGTTGGGTTTCTAACCTAACTTAAGCGTGTCTTTGTTACACCATTTAAATCCAGCAGCAGAGCTAACGGAAAGGAATCCTTTTGAGTAACTTTGTATCTTTTGTGTGAGTTTTCACGTTAGGGCATCTGATTTACAGTGGACACGTTGCTGAGGCTTCAGATAGTCAGAACTTCCAGGTCCCCTGGGCTGGACCTGTCTGGTCGTCTGTGTTCTGTGTGCCCCGCTCCGGTCCCGGGAGATTGGGTGCGGCCTCAGGTCACTGTTGGGTTGAGGAACGGGTGTGTGTGTGAAACACCTGGCACAGCTGTACTTCCGATGGCAGAGACAGGCCGCATGCGGAAGTAACGTGGATTGTTGCCTCTGTGATTTTTCTACAATCCAGTCTTCTCTTTGCTTCTAGATCTGAACTTACCAGGTATTTACTACTAAAACAAGGGCAGAAATAAAGATTGGGGACGTGTGGCATTTACTGGAGGTGGGGTGGGTGTGAGGTAACATCTATGGAGGGTCTGTTCTATCTGTTATTTCTGTGCAGGATGCTGTGTGCTCTCGTTTTTAACTCGCCATCCTATGAATAGGGGTGTCCCCACTTGAAGTGGGGAGCAGGGAGGTAACGGGTGTAGAGTGCTGGCTATATGGGCCAGTATCTGCAACCCGTCTTAACAATAACGGACAGGAGCTGTGATCCCCATTTTATGTATGAGGAAGACAAGACGTGGAAAGATCAAGTCATGTAGAGATTACCTGGGGCCTGTGATTTGTCAGGAAAGGGCCAGGACCTCAGGTGCCGGCAGGGAAATGAGGCCTCATTCCTCATGGAGCTCACATTCCAGGGTGTGTATAAGGAGCCTCGCAGTGAGCAGGATGATGTGAGAGAGGAATGAGGAGGGGGAGCAGGGAGACCCAGTGAGCAGTCTGTCCGCGGCTCGTAAGCGGTGAGTGTAGCCCCAGTCTGTCTGCCCACAAGCTGACTTCCACACTGCCGTGTTCTGGGACCGTCCCCACAGCCCGGTCCCATCACCAGGCAATCACTGTGTAAGCCCGTGGTGCTCTGCTGGACGTGTGTGTTTACTTGAAATGCATTTGTGTGTGTGACCGGATTGCACCTGTTGACGTGAATACATACATATGTTTTTTCTTACTTTCAGCTGATACTGAAGATGTGTGCATTGTAGAAAGATTGTTTTCAAGCAGCTTAGTGGCCATCGTTAGCCTCAAAGCTCCTAGGAAGCTCAAAGTTTGCCACTTTAAGAAAGGAACCGAGATCTGTAACTACAGCTACTCGAATACCATCCTGGCTGTGAAGCTGAACAGGCAGGTGAGTGGCACTCGACCCAGACTGCCAGGTGCTCTGTCCGTGTCTCACTGCTCGGTGTGGCCCTTGGCGGTCACTGCCATCGCAGTTTCCTGCAGTGGTCTAGGAAAGCTGACAGTCCTGGTCCCCCAGCCCTTGGCCCCGGCACCGCTTACCTCACACCACCTCCCCGACTCAACTCTGTTTTCTCAACAGTTTGATCAAAGCACGCCGTCCCTCGCTCTCCGCCAGGCTGTTTTCCTCATCCATCGAGACACGAGCCGTAGCATTTTTCTGTATACCATATGCTCATCCATAGAGCTGTGTCATGGCTTGTTCACCTTCTCTCGCTTTTATAGGTGTTACTTTGAAAAAGTCTGCTGGCATCATTTTCCTGTTTTCTTCTTATTTCTCAAACTTTACTTTTTTTTTTCATAAGATGATCTTTTTTTTTTAAGATTTTATTTATTTATTTGACAGAGAGACACAGCGAGAGAGGGAACACAAGCAGGGGGAGCGGGAGAGGGAGAAGCAGGCTTCCCGCCGAGCAGGGAGCCCGATGTGAGGCTCGATCCCAGGACCCTGGGATCATGACCTGAGTCGAAGGCAGACGCCTAACGACTGAGCCACCCAGGCGCCCCTAAACTTTACTTTTAAGATGAAAGACTTGCTCCTTCTTTTTTATGTTCCCCAAACTCACAAGAATGTCTGGCGCAGAGTATGGACTTGGTGGCTAGCACTTGAGTTTATTTCATGAGAGCACCTCATGGCTTTCGCTTCCCCACAAAACGTAACAGCGCCCCGAAGATCCTTCAGCTTTTCTGTGGCAAGCGCATGTTCCATACGGGGAAAGCTAACGAAGTTGGTGGATGTGAGACACACGTCACCACGGTGGGGCGGGGGTGGGGTGGGCGGTGGTCCGCGGTGTGCTGGCTGGGTAGATGGTTGTGGTGGAGGCCTGCTGGTATTGCTCTGTGAACTGAAGGACATGGTTACAATGGGAAGTTATAAGGCATAACATGTTGAACATTCTTTAAACGTAAAACATACACGTGTACATTCACGCACCAACTAACGTGGTGCTGCACGCATGCCAAGTTGTCTTTCCTGCATGAACCATCCCCTTGGCGCATCAGCTACAAGTACATTCCTCTTTAAAGTGGAGTGTGAACTTAGACACCTGCAAATAACGCGAGCACAGCATGAGTTTTGAGACTTTAGAAACCCCTAGGCTTTTATTTTTATCTTGCGATGCTTCGTTCAGCATGGGTTTTTGAAAGCAACTGACCTTTACCAGATGCGTCCAAGGCACTTGCTCTGATTTTCATGAGGGGAGGGTGAACAAAGACAAACTGAAAACACAAACCGTACCTTTCTTAGCTATAGTTTACCAGTTTCCGCAGTCGTGCACTCAATCGCGTGGTTGGAGGGCCTGGTACAGTTGGCAGAAGTGGTTGTGGGAGCAGACACAGCTGGTGTGGACACTACTGGGTGGGTAGATGAGGCACATGGCGCTGCAGGAAAGCGGCCTGGTCACGGCCAGTGTCCACTGGGCCGCGCGTGTCCAGTCTGCCTGGTGTGCTGGAAGGAACCGGGGGCGTCTTCGGCCAGGAGTCGATCAAGTAAAGATGGGAGCAAGGATCGTATTGGCTCTTGATGTTTGGTTTTCTGTTTCTTCTCTCTTCCCTAGCGGCTAATAGTGTGCCTGGAGGAGTCTCTCTATATACACAACATTCGGGACATGAAAGTCCTGCACACGATCAGGGAGACCCCTCCCAACCCTGCAGGTAAGCTCACTGTGGGAAAAACATCCACTTTTCTGATTCTACCTTTTAAAGATTAGCTATTTTCTCCTTGTAGGTTCCACCGGGATAGCTTTTGAAAGTATTGATCTTAAACCAAGCAAGCTGCCTTCCTTCTGCTGCTGGTCTAGTGATCACATAATCATTGGTTTCGTCAGCTTCCAATTCTGAGGCTGCTGATCAGTTCCCACCATGGCCTTCAGCCTGTTTTTATAACCCTCCTGTTCCCTGAGGAGGTGGTTTGGGGGTGTGGCACTTGAAACAGACCAGCACAGCAGCTCCCAAGGCCGTGTCTGAGCCCCTTTGCTTACTCCAGTCTCTGTTGGGCAGATGCTCACTTGCGTGTAGCAACTAAACGGGAACCCCTCTGCACCCAACTCTCCGTGTTTGCCTCCTTGTGTTACCACAGGCCTGTGTGCACTGTCCATACACAACGACAATGGTTACTTGGCGTACCCAGGCAGTGCCACCATCGGAGAGGTGCAGGTCTTCGACACCATGAACTTGGTGAGGCTCCGAGGCTCCTTCTGCACCGGGGTCCCTCTCGCCAGCATCCCCGCTCTCTGCAACAAGCACGTGGCGCCGTTGGCGTCCGCCTTTCCTTAGCTCGGCAAGGCAGGTTTCACTGCCACCTTCTTAATGGCAGAGCAGGCCTGGGCGACCCCTGCCTGCAGATTTCTGCCCGTGCTGCCACGGCGCGGACCTCCCGGCAGTGTGGCTGCTTGGAGGAATGGAGAGCGCTCTAAAGACTTCATGGATCCAGGGCTTGGCTTTCTGGAAGGTTCCGAGCAGCATTTCCTCGGGCCCCTCCCCCAGTAATTGCGGCGCATGTGGTTCTCGTATTGACCGGGTTGGGGTTTTAGTCACAGCCACTTGGCACTTCAGCCTGATGACCAGGGGCGGCGTGGGGTGCGGTCTCGCCACGTGGCGGCCGCGTCACATTGGTTTTGCCTTCCAGAGAGCTGCGAACATGATCCCGGCTCACGACAGTCCTTTGGCAGCGCTGGCATTTGACTCCAGCGGAACCAAGCTCGCCACTGCCTCGGAGAAGGTGCGTCTGCTGTGGCCCGGTAGGAAACTGCCTCGGGGCTTCGGCGCGCTTCCGCTCACACAGCCAAGGCACCAAACGGGTTTGTGCTGACCGGCCCCCAGAGAAGCACACGTAGCTCCCCACCTGGAGCGCGCTCTGCCGCCGGAGCGCCCGTGTTCGGGGCGGGCGCGCGGAGTCGTGCAGAGGAGGTGTGCGTGTGTGAGCGGCAGCCCCGGCCGGTGTGCTTCTCGGGGACGCACTAGTGGGTGCCGTGCCGTGGGCGTATTTCCGGCCAGGGCAGGTGTGAACACATTTCCGTGTGTTTCCCTTCCTTCTTTTTCTGTTACTTAACAAAATTGTGATCATCCCATACGTGTAATTTACCATTCCCTTTCACTCTGCATGATATTAGATTTCTCGAAGTTCAAAAACACTTCTAATGGCCGTACAGTGTTCAGTCGTGGTTTACTTGACCGTTGCCCTTTGGGGACGTTTATATTGTTCCTAATTAGATTGCAGTAATATAATAACATTTGGAATATAGATAATTCTTACATAAAAATCTCTTTTTTCTGCATCCTTATTCACTTAAGAGATTCCAGTGAGTGGGTGCCTCGGCTCAGTTGGTTAAACATCTGACTCTGATTTCGGCTCAAGTCACGATCTCGGTCGTGAGATCAAGCTCCATGTCACGCTCCATACTGGGCAAGGAGCCTGCTTAAGATTCTCTCTCTCCCACTACCCCTCCCCCCCACAAAAGAAAGAGAGAGTCCAATGGGCAGACTTTCTGGGTTAAAAGGATGTGGTCTTTTTAAAGTTCTCTCCACGTAGGACAGAGTGACTTTGGCCTTCCCTCCAGCTTCCATGACAGCAGAGGGTCCTCGCTCTCTTCCTGGCGTGGCTGCTACATCTTGTTCCTTTGCTGCTCTTCTCATCTCGATAATCCCCACTCTCTGGCCTTGCTCTTGACGATCTCATTTGTTCTGGCTTGTTCCTCCCCACCAGACACCAGTACCGGCTTTTCAGTTGCCTAGTTTTGCTCTGATGCTTTCTCACTAAAAAAACACCTACAGTAGCCTCCCTCTGGTTGCCTCTCCCCTTGGCCCAGCCAACCAAACAAGATCTGAGAAAAGTCCGCTCACTCCAGCTTTCCGGCACGGGTCTCTGTGCTTGCCTGTCGTCCGAGTTTCTGTAAGAACGGTGCTGCCATCTGTGATCACTTAGTCCTCGGGAATACAGATCCTTTGTATTCATGACCCCATTCCTTCCCCTCAGCAAGGTTAACACTTTCTCATTTCATATCAGGGCCTTAGAGACATTAAATGATTTGCTCAGTCACCAAGTTGGGCAGCGACCGAGGCTTGGACTCCGAGCCTGACTTTGCTTCTAAATGCCGCTGGCTGATGACGCTTCCACCTTGTCCGTTTCTGCCAGAGTGGCCGTGAGATCCTGATACGCCTTGGTTAATAGTCTCAGCTCTGTAGTTTGCATTAGGTCCTGGAAGCTCTCTAAAGCACTTTGTGGAATCTCAAGGCCATTAAGAATAGAAGGATTTTTTTTTTCTGGGCTAGGAAGAGCAATCTCTTGATTTGCTTTTAACCCCCCGCGGCCTCCCCCTTCCTGCTGGGTGCTGGGGCCGGGCCTAGCTATGTGCTTAGTGCTGCTTTCGGGGAGCGCAACCAGGCTGGGACCAGCATCCCTTGCTAATTAGTGTTATGCATTAGATAAGCCAGTAAAAAAAAAATCTCTAAATCAGAAAGTTGAGACTACAAAGGATCAAATCTTCACTGTGGTTATTTTGGTATGTGACTGTGCTGTTTTATCTTTCTGGTTCTCAAGAATTACAAACTCATTTGGTATCCGTTTATCCAGAGAGAATCATTGTCTTTAAAAAACATTTTATTTTGGGCGCCTGGGTGGCTCAGTTGGTTAAGCGACTGCCTTCGGCTCAGGTCATGATCCTGGAGTCCCAGGATCGAGTTCCGCATCGGGCTCCCTGCTCAGCAGGGAGTCTGCTTCTCCCTCTGGCCCTCCTCCCTCTCATGCTCTCTGTCTCTCATTCTCTCTCTCTCAAATAAATAAATAAAATCTTTAAAAAAAAAAAAATTTTATTTTAAAGATTTATTTTAGAGAGCGAAAGAGAGAGTGTGTGCCTGCACGCAGGTGAGGGGCAGGGCGGGGGGGGTGGTCCTCCTGCTGAGCATGGAGCCTGACTCGGGGCTCCGTCCCACGATCCTGAGATCATGACCTGAGCCGAAATCAAGAGTTGAACACTTAAGAACTTAGCCACCCTAGCGCCCCTTTTAAATAACATTTTAAAGAAAGTTTCTGGTGTTCTATAATTAGGTTGTTTATAGTTTATGTCTGATATTATTAACAGTTTTTACACTAAACAGTTTGAACCTTCCAAAATATGTCAGGTTACGTGTTCCTGCCCCGCGAATTTGAAATACTGTTTTCAGGTTTTCCATTTTGTTCTAGGAGTCTCTTTCTTGTTGTGCTATTTTATTACCGTAGCTTGCTAGTATTCTTTTAACATTTCGATGTTGAAAGTCCCATTTGTGTTCACTTTCTTGGCTGTTTTCTCTTACTCTCCCAGATGTCCAAGTCCTGTCTCTCCAGCCACAAAGGCCCTGTTACTTTGGGGGAGGCAGGACTGGGGGGCGCGGCAGGGACTCTGGCATCTCCAGAGTGCCTCATCTCCGTGCCGGGAAGGGCAGCAGCTCGTCTGCTCACTCATAGACTCCTCTGCCCTGTCCCGGAAGCCCCGCCGATCAGTAACTCAGCCTGAAGTACAAGGAAGGATGTGGGGGGGGGCAACAGACCTCTCAGACCTCAGCTGAGTTAGGTGGTGCCTCCCGACGAGCAGATGGTGTGTGTGAGATGAAACGTCACGGGACTTAGAAATAACTAGAGCTGTTGTACGTGTGACGTCAAGACTGTTGGTGTTTGGGAGAAGCAGTGAGTCCTGGTGGCGGCTGTATCTACAGAAAAGAGGAAATACACAGTCGGGGGTGGAAGCCGGGAACGTGTGTTTCCCCCTCGTGTTTCCTTCAGAGTCTGAGGAGAAGGAGACACAGGCTGGGTTTCCTCGGCTACAGTCTTTTTTCTTTCTTTTTCCACCTGTCACAGGGGACCGTGATTAGGGTATTCTCCATTCCAGAGGGACAAAAACTCTTTGAGTTCCGGAGAGGAGTTAAGAGGTAAGATATGTAAGTTTTCGGAATTGATCTGGAGCTAACATTTGGACTTCAGTTCTGTTTTCTCTGGATCAACAAGTGGAGACTTAGAGCAGCCCTGGGAACCCCATTTAAATGCATAAGTGTTTTCAACCCACCTGGGTGGTGAGGGGAGGCTTTGGAGTCCTCGTGAGGGGTAAAGGAACGTTTTTATAAAGCAAACTGGTTTTCCTTTGTCTGTGATCCCACCTGAACAGAGGGCGATGGCCGGGCAGCCCGGGAATCAGGAAGAAGTGGCCTGTGGGGCCGCGTGGCTTCCTCCGCCTGGTCCGAGGTGGCAGGCCAGTGACTTCCTGACCTGGCCAGCATGCTCCTGTCCTGCTTCTCTGCCCTGAAAACCTGCCCCCAGCTCCCCTCCACCCTGTCACCACTTACTTCCCTGTCCGTCTACACACCTCCCTTCCTTGATGCCAGCTCCGGACAAAGGAACGTCCATCCTGCTTAGGCCTGGATCCTCTGCTGCAGGACTGGCTCCGGGGGTCTGGTCCCCATTCCAGGGGGGGGCAACTGAGAGTACTCACCTCAGGGCGGGAGCTGGGCCAGGAGGTGTTCCAGAACTGCCCCCTCCTCTGGGGACCTCGCACTGTGTCACCGCTCCCTCTCGTCCGCGGGGTCCTTCCCACAGACGGCACACGCGTACTTTAGGGTCCTAGCTCCCATGCCCCAGCCCCTCCCCATCACTGCCTCCTGTGTTACTTTCCCTTTTTCCCTTGGTTTTCCTTACACCACACCATTCTAGATTTGTCATCTTTTGTTGTTCCTGCTCCGCTTCCTCCTCTCGTTATCTGACTTCTGCCCTGGAGCCTCGTTCATCCCATCCTGTGCAGTCCCACAGGCCCCTGCCCCGTGTTGTCTGGGTGCTGCTACTCCTCGCCTGTGTGTGTAGCCCAGGCTGCCTTCTGAGCGACCAGCCAGAATGTGCCCATCCTCACTCACGTGCCTTATCACGTGGTAGACGCTGTCACGGTCATCGACCGGGTCCCTGAGTCAGAGGGGCTCGACACTGGCCCCCTTCTCCCTTCCAGTTAGGTAGGGGTGTCGGTGCCCCGGGCCAGTCCCACCGACCCCCATCTCCCTGGCGCCCCTGCCCTCCCGGGGTTGGATCGCCACCGTCTGACCTCTCGTGTGCCTTGGTCTCTGCTGTTGGCCCCTCTGGTCCGTTCTTCAGACCGTGGCCCCAGTTGCTCTTTGAGGGTGTCCGCGCAGTCAGCACACCCCGTGTGGAGCCTTCAGGGCCCGCCTCACGCCGGTAGGGCTAACTCCAGACCCCTCAGCCCTGGTCTCTGAGCCCGGCCTCCCGCACTCTGCTTTTTCAGCTCTGTCTTCCCTGTCGCTCCCAACTCCTGCCACACCAAACGGTGGTTCCGCCGAGCAGCGCCCTGTGTCCAAAACATTTTATTTTAAAGATTTATTTTAGAGAGCGAAAGAGAGAGTGTGTGCCTGCTGGTGTCCGTCCAGTCGGGAACCTGGTCGCAACCTGGTCTCCCAACTCCTGCCACACCAAACGGTGGTTCCGCCGAGCAGCGCCCTGTGTCCATGGGCTCTCCTGTGCTGGTGTCCGCACCCGTGCCCGGCCGACTCCTGAGCCCTTGACGTCTGTGTCAAGTGTCTGTGCCTCGGGAAGGCCCCCCGACCCACTCGTGGAAACCCGCCTTGCCCCGTGCTCCCCCACCTCGGCCCCTTCACTTCCCGCATGCTTCGCTTGCCGCACCTTTCCCATCTGCACCCACGCGTCCCTAGGAGCGCCAGCAAAGCAAGAAGCCTCCCTTGTTTATCACCAGAGCTTTGTACAAGCCCTCTGGGCGAAACGCGCCTTGTCCTTGTAGGGCTGTGAGGAAATGCACATTTATTGGAGGCTTTGGGATTTTTACAGTGACTTTTAAGATCAACTGTAGAGTCTTAGCATGTTGAAAATTTTGCTTTATTCTTAAACATTACCAAGGTGGTCAGTTTCCTTGCACGTTAAGAATTGCTGTAACTTAATTATTGGATTTTCTTTTACTAACCTTGGTGCTGTAAATGCAGCCTAATTCAGCTGAAAACGGTGTAACGAAGCTCTGATTCCCTTTGTTATTTGGAATTTCAAAGAAAATTGGCTAAGAAAATATTAAAGAATTGCTCTTAACTTGGTATTACCTTTAAAACATTTCCCTTTCTTTAGGGAATTTTTGGAAAGCTGTCTGGAGGGGCGCCTGGGTGGCTCAGTTAGTTGAGCGTCTGCCTTTAGCTCGGGTTGTGATCTTGGGGTCCTGGGATCGCGCCCTGTGTTGGGCTCCCTGCTCAGCGGGGAGCCTGCTTCTCCCTCTCCCTCTGCCCCTCCCCCCTTCTTGTGCTCTCACTCTCAAATAAATAAAATCTTAAAAGAGAGAAAGAAAAGAAAAGGTGTCTGGAGAGGAATAAGAAAGATACCAGTAGACCCAAGTCTGCCTGTTCTGGGAACTTTTCTTCTCTGACATTTTAAAGTCCCTGGAGAAAGGTTGCTAATCACCGGCACCAGGGTTTGTGGGCGACCGCGTAACTCCAGCCCCCTTCCGCTCGCCCGCAGGTGTGTGAGCATCTGCTCCTTGGCCTTCAGCATGGACAGCATGTTCCTCTCCGCATCCAGCAACACTGAGACTGTGCACATCTTCAAACTCGAGACTGTGAAAGAAAAGTGAGTTGCAAAGACACAATTGTTTTAAAAAACACAAGGCCCTTCTCCACTGACTGGATGGGAACACCACACAGGCCCTGTCCTGCCATTAGTCATTTTTGCCAATAAAGACCCTGGAGCTGGCTCTAGAGTAAGGTGACACCAGACCCGGGCTCGGCAGGGAAATGGCCTTCCCGGAAAGAGGAAGCCGGGAGGGTGAAGATGGACGTCCTGGGGTCCGTGCACCCGTCCACCTCTTAGCAGCACCTTGACCCACACAAGCACTTAAGGGTAGACGCCCCCTTGGGGTGGAGGCTGGTTCCAAGCTGCCCACAGGCGGGTTCCGTTTTTAGAGCAGTTGATTGAAATTACGTTGTTACTCTGAGGGATGTGCATGGTGAAGGGCTGGTTCTTTCCTTAAATTTTAACAGGACCCACTAGGATGAATACTGTTTGTACGTTGTCTTATTCAGAGGAACATTTAAGATGACTTAAAATATATGCAAGATGAACAACAGCAAAAATGGGCTCTGGGAAAATAATTTGAGATTTTGCTTATAAGGTTTTTGGAGACTTCGTATTAAAGAGATCTGGGGCGGGGGGCGGTCACGAATTTAGCTCTGTACGTCCTCACATTTGCTGCAAAGTCGGGGGGGGGGGGGCCTAATCATCTGCCACAGTCTAATGTGGCCGCTCGGGAGAGCACGGCTATTCTGGGCTCTGCAACCTGACGGGCCTCCTCTGACCCTTCCCGGAAGACACACCCATAGTGCTCCCAGGCTCCCGAGACGTTGTCGTTCTCTGCCCCCCTTTTTCCTGAGGTACGGGCAAGTCCTCTTCGAGTTTCAGGGCTGATACTTGCTCCTGAAGTGGGACCTGGTCGTTCTGGTGAAGAGCCCACCATCTGATGATGGTTCCTCCTCCTAGACCTCAGGAGGAGCCCACCACCTGGACCGGGTACTTCGGGAAGGTACTCATGGCTTCCACCAGCTACTTGCCCTCCCAAGTAACAGAAATGTTCAACCAGGGCAGAGCCTTTGCCACAGTCCGCCTGCCTTTCTGCGGCCACAAGAACATCTGCTCGCTGGCCACGTGAGTATGGACGGGGTTGCCTCTCCCGTTTGCTGGTGTCCGTCCAGTCGGGAACCTGGTCGCAAACCCCGGAGACGGTGGCACTGGGGCCCGGCTAGGTTTCTCCTGGTCCAGAAACAACCCACAAACCTGGGCCTTTGACTTGGTCAAAGTGGATGTGGAGGGAACCCCCAGGGGCCTCTCCACCATTACTAGCCTTGAATGACTCGTCTGCCGTGTTCTGATCCAGAAAGTCTTCCTCCGTTGGTTGGGATGTTTGTAACGGTAGTGAAAAAACACCATTAAGTCAAAACTGTAGGAGGCTGCCAGTAGTTAACCCTTCGGGGCCTACGGAACCGGCTGGTTAACGCAGTTGGAGGCTGTCCGTGCCACTCCGGAGTAGCCTGAGAACGCGCGTGGCGCTTCGTGAGCCCCGTTGGATTCCCGCCGGGCAGGAAAATACGGTCTTGAAAATCCTGTGATTCCATGAATCTTTTTTTTTTTTTTTTTTAAGATTTTATTTATGTGACAGAGAGAGATAGAGCAGGAACACAAGCAGGGGGTGAGGGAGAGGAAGCAGGCTTCCCACGGAGCAGGGAGCCCGATGCGGGGCTCGATCCCAGGATCCTGGGACCATGACCTGAGCCGAAGGCAGACGGTTAACGACTGAGCCACCCAGTAGCCCCAATTCCATGAATCTTATAAATGTTATTTTACGTCCTTTTTGTGCAGCTAATAACTCAGGGGAAAAAGCTTATGAGAATACCCACCCTTAGTAACTAGAGAAGCCCTGAAACTGCTTTTACTCACACCGGTTCTCCTGTGGGCCTCGGTGTTTACTCACAGCAGGTACCCCCTCAGCCTTGATGCCGCAGCTCAGGCAGCACAGCGGGCGCGATCCTTCTCCTGACCCGTAGGTAGTATGTCGAGCGCCCGGAACCAGCTCGTGTTCACATGGGGTGGGGGTGCCCAAGGCAAGGCTGCCGGTGTAATCGGAACATCGTCTGCAAGTTGTGGTCCTAGAACGGGGCTCCTTTTTATTCCCGCTAGAATTCAGAAGATTCCCCGGCTCCTGGTGGGAGCTTCCGACGGGTACTTGTACATGTACAACCTGGACCCCCAGGAGGGAGGCGAGTGCACCCTGATGAAACAGCACAAGTAAGTGGGCCTCCCCTCAGCCGTGCCCTCAGGAGCTGGGGGGCAAGGGGCACATCCCGGTGGAGCTGGCCTGTGCTGGGAGGCTTTGCTTCCCCCACACTCCCGCTCTCCTGCGCCCCCTGCCGGCGTCCCGTTCACTGCCCGGGTGGAGGCTGGACAGGTGGCTGGTGCGGGACGAGGCGGGCCGAGGCAGGAACGCAGCATGTTGCAAGGAAGGGACGATGCTCTGGTGTCATCCCCAGAGTGGCCCGCGTCCCCGGAGCACCTGCCATGTGGTGGTGACATGTAGCTGTTCTCTCTGACAGGAAGGCGGTGGTATTTGTTCATTGGGAAGTAGTGCAGTTTGATTTTGCTTCTGCTTTTTTAGAACTATCCAGAAATTCTCTAAAAATGATACTATAATGCTATAATTATAATGGGGGTGAAAGTGGGGTATTTTCTTTATAGTGAATTCTGTTTATGATCCTCAGTCTTAACACGGAAGATCATCTCCGTGGGTGTAACTTCTTCCCAAGTACAAATCTGGTGAAGCTCCGCGGGAACAGGCACGCGGGATGAGCACGCTCGTGTCCACCTTGAGCGGCCTCTTGCCTTTGCTGCAGCACGTCTGCCAGGACCCCCGACCGGCCTCAGTGTCTCTGTCTCTCCGCTTCCTCCAGGTTGGATGGCAGCATGGAGACGACCAATGAAATCTTAGACTCAGCCTCTCACGACTGCCCGTTAGTGACCCAGGCCTACAGCACAGCTGTCACCACAGGTACTCACGTGCCTTCGTCTCCGACCAGACTTGGTAAGGCTGTGACGCGAGCCTGGAAGGCACATGATGCCAGGCCCTCCCCCTGCGGTCCGAGCTTGGCGCTTTTCCCCCGAGCGGCGCGGCCCACCCGCCACTTTCCCCCGGGCAGGGGACAGGTGGGCTCAGAGGCAAGCTCTTGTCAGCTGGGGATGTCAAGGCTGAATTCATTTTCTTCATTTTTGAAGGAAAAATAGTCACGATGGCTCAGGCTCCTTTGGGCACACGTGAATTGTCCCTGGCTAGCAGCCTCTCGGCTACAGTATTACCCTGAATTCTGACATTGTCAAGCAGGTGTCCTTGGTCCTGTGTCATCATTCAGTAAGCACACGTAGGGACCCCCCCCCCACTCAGCTTTCGGGCCCTGGGAGGACGGCATTAAAGGCCTGCCTTTGGGGCCCCTCCTGCGGGTGCTGGGCAGTCGTCGTGCAGACAGATGAGGCCACGCAGCCATCCCCCCTCCCCCCGCAACCAGCTTGACCTCAGGTGGGCGATCCTGTAGATTTGTTCACACAGGAGCCTGCGTGCTGACCGTGACTCAGAGATGAAGCGTTCCTTTCCGTCAGGTGAAGCACTGTCGGGCGTTAAGCATCCGGCATCAACAATTTGAGAACTATCCCCATCCTCCCTGTTCACTGAAGAAAATTTGTGGCCTGTCCTTCAGGAAGCCCCTATTTACTGTGCAGTGTCTTTTTGATATTGATGAATTTTGGAAAATAAAGGACTTTGTCTTGAGCTGCCCAAGGCTGCAAAAAGCTTGTAGTCAGAGAGGGATCACAGTTTAGTCTTAGTGTGCACTGCAGCCTGTAGCTGCCAGGCCTTGCCTCCCAGCCTCCCAGCCTCCCTGCTTCCCTGCCTCCCAGCCTGCCTCCCAGCCTCCCAGCCTCCCAGCCTGCCTCCCAGCCTCCCAGCCTCCCCACCTCCCAGCCTCCCTCTCAGCCTCCCTGCCTCCCAGCCTGCCTCTCAGCCTCCCAGCGTGCCTCTCAGCCTCCCTGCCTCCCCGCCTCCCAGCCTCCCAGCCTGCCTCTCAGCCTCCCTGCCTTCCCACCTCCCAGCCTCCCTCTCAGCCTCCCTGCCTCCCCACCTCCCAGCCTCCCTGTCAGCCCCCTGCCTCCCCACCTCCCAGCCTCCCAGCCTGCCTCTCAGCCTCGCTGCCTCCCCGCCTCCCAGCCCCTGAGCATGGCCGTGCTGTCTCTTTGCAGCCTACACAGACGAGCTGGGAGCAGTGGGCGGCACATGTCTGGAAGAGGAGGCCAGCGCTCTGCGGCTGGAGGAGGACAGTGAGCATCCTCCTATGATTCTTCGGACTGACTGAACTTGACCTGTGAACTCTGACCCCCAAAGCAGGGAACACTGGCTTGATGGAGGACTTTGTGTTATGCTGCTATGAACTTTGACCCGAGCTGGAGAGAGGATGGCAGAGACTTTAAAAAAAAAAAAAAAAAAAGATTGTAGCTGTAGTCTCATTCCATACTGTTGAGAAATACATCGTTTTCACTTCAGTGGCTTTTAATCCTGCTTAGGAATCTTAGCTTTTTGTTTTCTCTTTTTGCCAAAATTAACTGTTTGGTGAAGCCCTTGAAACCTTGCTTTGCATGCATTAACGTGCCAAGCCAGAGTAGGAGAACTAGAAGCCACTTTATGACAATGGCAGTTGTTGGGTTTTTAAAATCTGTGTAGAATGAGGAGTGCACACGAGGAGGTGGCATCGTGCAGAGTGGTCTGGGTGCCAAGGCGGGTTCTGCTCGGGTGGGTCCAAGAGCCCTCTCTGGGCTTGCCAGGCTTGGGGGCATCAGCCGTGGGGAGGAGAACTCTCTCCCCAGAGCCCCCCGTGGGCCCTTTTCCCCCATTTTATTTTGTTAATTAAATTCTTTCCAAATTGGATTATTCTGGGATTTCTTGCTTGCTGGACTTTTATTTTCCATGTGGGTATTGGAGGAGAGGAGTTCTTTCTGGTATTAAAAATCTTCCTTTCGGACAGCACGTGAACTTGAAAGAACACCTCAGAAGGCCAGAGCGAGGGAAAGTGGTCTCAGTTGTGTAATTAAATTACCTGGTCTTTTCATTTTCCTGTTGAGTAAGTGGGGTGATGGGGGAGGGGGTGCTTGTTCTTAGGGAATTTTATAGCTATTCCCTGTACCCATGGAGCACAGAATTACAGTGTGGGGGGCACCCAAACTGCCCTCTGACCTTGAGCCCCGCCGTCTGTCAGGGGCTCTTCCCACCTGCATCAGAAATACTAGAGATAGAAACTCCGGGGGGTATGGGCGGGAGGCTGGCTCTGAGCACCTGCTTCACAGGGTGATATGTGCCTTTTCTATTTTAATCTTACAGAATTGTTCAGAAAAGTGACAGGAGATTGTGGTCACAGGTCCTAGTGTTAGCCCAGCTCCCCTTTTCATTTTTACAGAGTTACATAACCGCAGATACCTCAAACTCTGCATTCCAAACCAAGACATCTAGCAGTCCAAGTTTTGAGGCAATTCAAGTGTCATTAACAGTGTAAAAGATCATTCTAGAATCTTTGGAATGGTGACGGTTAAAGACAGAAGTAAAAAAAATACCTATATATACATATTCTGGATCCGCCCTCCCTTTTCCCTTTGTCAGGCTTCTGAGCAGGCGAGGGCCGAGCGTCCGCTCCGGGTTGTGTTGGTCGTGACGGTCGCGTGGCCTAGAGAAGGGGAAGAGGGCAGTCGGTGGCACGGACGGCCCACCCTACATGCCCGACCCCGAGGTGGAGGCCTTGGTGCAGAGGGCACGCAGGGTAAGTCCTGACTGCAGCGGAAATCTCTAGAAGCACTGGTTACGGCGGCCACCTGAGGTGCTGTGCTAGTTGGAGATGAAGGGATACGCTCTCCTTTGCCCAGTGGCTGGCACGCCGGCCTGCACCCTCATGAGCCGTGAGCCTCCGTCCCAGGTGTGACATGCACGCATCGGCTGAGCCCCGAGCCGGGGAGGACTCGCGGGGCCCGCCCGGGACACAGCCTGCCTGTGTCGGGCCTGCAAGGCCCCCTCTCGGTCCCCTCTGGAGCAAGGCATTGGACTCCAGGTCTTCAGTGGCGCATTTGGCCGGGGTGAGCGTTCACGGGAAAATCAGTGCAAAGGCGCGCACGGCGGGTGGCGGGCCCTGCGCTCGGGCCTCCTGATTACCGAAGACAGAACTGCCTTTCCCGTGTGTTAAGCATTGCCCATCGGGGCGTCTGCTGGTTGGCCCCCGCACGCGCGGTGAGGTTGGGAGTCGGATCTGCGCTGTGTGTCTCCCGGCAGACGTCGTGCCTTCGTCTGACCCGGGAGCCTGGGGATGCCCTTCCCTGTCAGCCGCCATTTCCTCCACGGTAGGATGGGTGGTTAGAACAGGTGGCCTGAGCGGCTTGCGACCGTCGCCCCTGCCTGCCCCAGGGCCCCGGCAGGGCTGGCCGGGTGCTGCTTTGAGCCGGGGCGTCAGGAGGCCTGAGACGCGTGCGGGGACGGGAAAGGAGAGAACCCGAAGAGGCTGCCGAGATGCTCGTTAGCAGAGCTCTTGCCGCCACCCTGCAAGCTCAGACGGAAAGGCACCGCAACGAACCCGACGTGGCACTAATTTGCTCAACTCCAAACCATACGCCAATGTTAACTTTCGTCATAATGTTCCAAGCTCCCGAAGGAATCACGGGATAGGAAACAGAACCCAGACGCTTCCCTCATAGACACGTGTGGATTGGGACCAAACCGTTTTCTAAAGCCGTGGAAGCCACGGAGTCGGATTGAAGCTGGAGTTGGAAACACCTGCGTGCAGCCCCAGATTCTAGCACCTTCCTGGTGGCGTGGCCTGGGTGGGCCCCCTGGGGGCCCGGGTCTCCTGTGCTGGACCGCAGGATGATCCCTGCCTGGCGGGCGGTGCCCGTAAACCCTGAAACAGAAACGGGTCTTACGGAATGCAACCGACCGTGGTTCTTCAGTTCTTGATTCTGAATACTAAGCTGGTTGGAAAAGTAAAATAAGAGCAACGGAAGTATACGGCACATGGAGGGCACGTGGCTCCCCTTCGTCCCCGCCTTTCCCGCTCCGCCTGCATGGGTGTCGGGGAGGGGGCTGGGGAGACGCACAGCCAGAGCGCTGCTGGTCCACGGTCCCCCCAGGGCAGAGCCCCCTCCACCAGCGTGGGACACCGGCTCCCCTGGAGCGCTGAGTTGCCCCGCGCCCGCCAAGGGCGGAGTTCCCAGGCTTTGCCTACTCATGGATCCGTTCGGGGAGCAGACGGGAAGACGGGGGCTCTTACAGGAAAGACTAGGTGTGCTCGGGTCACAGCCCCGCAAAAGGAGACGGGCGGGAACGGCGTCCCTGGCCCCACACTGCTGTCCTTGGCCGCATGCGGCCCCTGCTGGGTTGGTCTGTGTGTCCCCTGCCCTAAATGCCCTGAGGCCCCATCTTTGGCATGCAAGGAATGACAGGAACGCTCATTTAAAATGTCTTTGTGACACTGTGGCTAGCACGGCTGAAAATCCAAATACGTTATTTACAAGTGTACTTACTTAATTCTTAAGATGGACAGGTCGAGAACTTGTGGTTTGGGTCCGGTGGTGTCAGAGACGTCAAAAGAAAGTGCATTCAAGCCACTGGTATTCTGTTTGGGAGGAGTGCTTTGTATAGAATCCCCTTTTGTGAACAACGGATTTCTTACTGAAAATATAGAACAATAGCTCATTGCCAAGCAGAGCTCACTGATGGATATTTTAGTCCCCACCCAGGTCCTAACCCTTGGCCCATATTGTACCTTTTCCTTCTGTGATTTTGTGAAGCACAAAAAATTGGATTTTGAGGCATGACCAGCCCCTCTTATCCTTCCCTGGAGGAAGGACCAGGAAAGTCTTTAATTTGGAAAAATTAAATCTTTTTAAAGCTCAGAATCTAAAGGGACTGTTTTGATACGTCCTCTCCATACTGTTCCATTCTTTACTGAGCTGTAATTTAATGACATTCCTTCTTACATTTCCTTTTCAGGCGAACCTGTTGTATGTGCTGCTGGTGTATATGGGGTGGGGGTGAGGTGGGAGTGTGTGTGTGTGCACGAGCGCACATGCACTGAGTAAATGTGCTTACTGGTCACGTCCCAGACCCAGCGGGACTGGAAGGCCCATTGCTGTTTGCATTTTACAACTGCATTAAGAAATTAAAACCTGTGGTGTCCTTTTCTCCCCCCAATGGCTTCATTCCCTACTCCCAAGCTGTACATCTCTTTTGTACCATATTTAAATGCACTGTAATTCTACGTAGAACATTATGGCAAAATAGCAGAATCCTGAAGTCCGACTGAAATCTTATAAAGGTTTTCATCCAGAACTGATTTTTGTCCTTTGTGAACTAGATGACACGCTTCTTCCCACTAGTATTCTTGGCCTCACCTGAAAGGTTTTCCTCAGGATGCTGCATCTCGCGGGATGGGTAGGGTTCGGCGGGTGAGGGCTGTCGGCGCGGAGGCCGCTGCCGAGGCTCTGCGGGCCCACGGTGATGGGGAGGCCGCGGGAGGAGCTCTGCGCACGTTCCGCCCTCCCCCCCGACCCCGGGCTCAGCTCTGCTTTCGGGTGCCGCTTCTGTTAGAAGCCCGTCCTTTGGAGCGCTGCACTGCTGGGCCACACGGCTCCCTCTGGGTTGGAGGACTCGTTCCCTCTACATCAAAGGCTCAGACACATCTGGGTAGCGTTCTGCTTCTGAAAGGCCCGCAGTGCCCCCAGCAGGTGAGTCTCCGAAGCTGAAGCCGCTGGGATCGCCCCTCCTACTGGGGTCTCCCCCGGCCGCCCTGTTCAAGGACACGCACGCAGCTGTTAATCTCTCAGGGAAACACGCAAGGCTCCTTAAGTCTTTGCAGGTGCTCATGTGGGTTCCCGTTTTTTATAGAGGGCATTTGTGATTTTGTTTCTCCCGCTGTATTTTTCTTCCAGGGGGTTAACGTAAAGAAGTACTTGAGTTCCTTTAGAGCAACCAGGCATTTTTTTTCCCCAGGAGGCGCAAGGCGGGGTGGCCGGGACTCAGAGCAGTGGGGCTTTCTGCCGCCCTTTGTGTCCGTGGAGGGGGCCCCCTTGGCCTCCCTCACTTGACCTTCCCCAAGCTAGCTGGAGTCTGCCAGACCCGGGGGCAGTCATGCCAAGCCGGGGGTCTGCGCGGTGCCGCACACTGGGCCGTGTCCGTAAGGGGCCTGTCCTGCGGGGCACAAGGCACCTGAAGCAAGTAAACGGAGAGCGTTCTAAAGTCCGATCCCGTTTTGAAATGATTCCCCGGGGACGCCTGGTTCTAACCCGAGCGCCAGCCCTAAAACAAGCCTTTAAGTAAAATCAGTGAAACGCTTACAGGTTTCTCCCTTTGCAGTAGCCCTTGCGGTAGCTGTGGTCATGGGGAGTAATGTTTAAATTGAGCGCTTGCTTCCATTCACAGGACATCCCAGCTGCCGCAGGTCCCTGGCTCCCCCAGGGCTGGGCTTGCTCCGCACGTTGTCTCCCAGAGAGGAAGTGCCAGGCACGTTGGCGTGGCCCCCAGCGAGGCTCTTCAGGGGGAACAGGGCTTTGGGAGCTCACGGGGGCAGATCACACGGGGCTCTGTCACGGCAGGGTTGTGAGAGACCGGAACAGGTCACCATTAACTTGCTGGTCTTGAACTTAAATGTAGCTTCCCTGTTGTGCTTTGAGGGTTCGGACCTTCCAGCTTACTCTGGCGGGGTGGGGTCCACGGTTGCTGAGCTCTTTTCTAAATAAAAATTGCAAATCTGTTTAAAAATCGAAACCCCTTGTTCCGGTTTACAATTACGCTCCAGTGAGCAACTCGTCTTTGGAATCCCTCAAGGTAAGGTTTTCCTAATGGGGTACACGACTGTCCTACATCAGCCCGAGATGCCACCCTCCTCTGATGCTGTCACTCCCTTCCCTCCTTCCAGTGAGGGTGGGCCAGACGGTCTCCCACCCGCTGCACAGTGGCCACCGGACAGGGGCTGCGACTCCACGGGGATGGGTGCCCTGGGCTGTCTTCCTCTTTCTCTTAGCTGCTAGGTTGTGCAGGCATTTGTGAGGTGAGGGCCTAGAGGCCCCGTTCCCCAGGCGCAGGATGCAGGAGGCCTGCTGGCCAGTGCTGCCTCCTGCCCGGGGAGTGGGGGTGCGGTGGTCCCTGGCAGGGGCAGGTGGGCGGGGGTCCCCCTGCGTGAAGCACATCCCAGCTGATCTGTGTCCAAACATAAACATTGGTAACAGTTTTCTGATGATCAACACGGAGGCTCAGTGTGGACAAATCTGAAAAAATCAGGATGGATGAAGAGGACAAAGGTCACCTGCACCCCTGCCCCGAGCTAACGCAGGGTTAACATTTTGGTGTGTCTCCTTCCAGCTTCTTCTCTAACAGGTCATTTTATAAGTTGATTTCTTTAAATCAGTATGCAGCTCTGCAGCGACCTCGTGTTCTCCCTCAACAATTAACGGGGGCCTTCTCTTTCCAGTTCCAAGACTGGAATTTGCTCTCCGACAAAGGATTTGAGGAGGGGGGGCACAGAGGCCGCCTAGAACTGGTGGCTACTGAGTGAAGGGCACACGAGGCATTCAGAAGGTGTAAGATCACAGAAGGTTTGAACCCAAGACTCCAGCAAGATGGCCAGAATGTGTGAAGGAGCAATAGAAATGTAGTCTCACACGGCTCAGGAGGCTCCAGGTCCCAGATCTAGGTGCCGGCACATCCCGTGTCTGGTTCACAGACCGCGTCTCGCTGTGTCCTCACAAGGTGGGAGGCCAGGGCGGGGGGGTGGTAGGGGGAGCTGCGGGTCTCCCTTTTAGAAGAACGCTAACCCCACATGTCAGGGCTTCACCCCAGAGTTAGGATCTGACATAGGGATTTGGGGCACAGACATTCGACCCACAGCGGGGTGTGACTCCCATGTGCACAGTGTGCATTTGTGGGTGTTTGGCTTTGGGAAGGTCACCTCCAATGTCCTGGCCACCAGGACTCTCTTCCAGGTTCTCGTGAGCAGTTGGACGTGGGGCCAGACAGGCAACCTCCGCCATCACCTGGTCGGTGGCCCCAAAGGCAGGCGGGTCCTCGACTTGGCAGGCTTGTTTGAAGGGGCACGTGTGGGTCTTCCCTCTAATCCCACCTCAGGCCCGGCGGGATGTTTCTGCTCTCTGAGGGCCCCAGCCGCGTGCCCAAGGCCCCCTCCTCTCGGGGGGCTCTACTCACAGCCTGCAAGTTCCTCGAATACAGAGCATCTCGCTTGTGATCCACGAATACGCAATAGATCGTGAATGGATGGGAGGAATGCAAAGGCTTTTTGTTGGGTTTTGCAGACAGTCACACTATCCCCAAGGATATATTTAGAACAGGACATGTACATACATCTTTCTCTTGGGTTTTCAGGAAATTCCCGTGTGTCCTCGTGGCCGGGTCGTTCTCCGTTGACCTCCTCCTGGGGATGGACGTGTGGGCCGTCTCCCGTTCCGGGCTGTTACAAACAGTGTCCCTGCCAAGATCCTTGTATACATGTCTCCTGGGACATTCCTGCGGGGTTCTGGGTTCTTTCTTAGCTGGCAGTGGGTTGCCGGGGGCACGAGGTATACGTATGTTCAGCTTCAGGGGACAGCGCCACCCTTGTGCAAGATGGTTACAGGGTAACAAACATCCTGCTGCACAGCCAATCACCCACCGCTCCGCTCGAAACCCTTCATGGTCGGTCACCACTCCGCAATCCGGCTGGACCCCGCTGCTCTCCCGCAGGCCCCCTGGCTCACGTGGCTGGAACCCTCGAGGTGCCCGGGCCTCTCCCTCACCACGTGGCTGCCTGGGCCTCCTGGCAGCATGGCAGCTGGCTGGCGGTCCTGCTTCCAAGGAGCGAAAGCAGAAGCTGCCAGGTTTCTTTAAAACAAACAAAACCGGGTACGCTGTCGCTTTGACTTCATTCTCCTGGCCGAAACAGGTCAGGGGGTCAGGGTCGGCGTGAGAGAGAGAAGCCAACTCTCCTGCTGATGCGCGGCCGCAGGGGCGCGGGCACCCCGCAGGAGGGGAGGGGTGATGGCCTTCACGCTCGGAGACCACCCCAAGACTGGACAGTTTTCGCTTCCCTGCGCAGCCGTGAGGACTCGGGTCCGTCCGTGTCTCCCCCAGCCCCATGGGACACTGAATGTCTTGTTCACATGTGTGTCTTTACAACCGAGAGGAGCACGCCCAGCACCCCACGTCCAAAGGGCCACCCCAAGTCCACGGCAGGAGAGCTGGATTAAGGGTCCCGTGGGCCGTGGAGAGGCAGCCCGCCCCACGCTCCCAGCCTGGCGGCTCCACTGGTTAAGAAGTCAGAGCTCTATGCATCACGTGGGGGCTGCCTTCTGGGGGCTTCTATTTGCGTAAGCCGGGGGAGAGCTTGGCTGCCAGAGAGCTCTGAGCAAAGGTTCACAATAGCAACACACATGCTCTGAAGAGCTTAAAATAAAACCTGGTAAAGAAACAGGCCAGTGAAGGGAAGATGTGATTACCCAGCTGTCACTTAAAACTCATGTTCAGCCCTCAACTCCTCTGCTGCGTTTGCCTGACTGTGTTTCAGCCGATCATGGAATAGATAGAGCTTTCACTTCTGAAAGGAGACGCCGGAGAGCCCACGGGGGAGGCAGGCAGGCACCGTGGTTTCTGCTCCATAAATGGAAGGCCTGCCATGGAAGTCTGTGTGGGCTGGTAGGGCAACGTGGAGGGTTCTAGCAACAGGAATGAACTTGGTGGACGCAGAACCACCCCCACTCCGGCTAGAAACGCAAATGCCTGACGGGGCTCAAAAGAAAGAAGGGGAAATGCTCAGGTTGAGAAACTCTAAAGGCAGACCACTGAGATCAGGCTCACGGCCCAGGTGCCCCGGGTGGGGCCCCAGGTCCAGACCGCAGCTTGGGGCCGGACCCTGATTCTATCTGAGATGGCAGCAGGGACAGAAATGGCTCCAAACACAAGTCACTGCCCCGTGAAAAGGGACAGGACGGCCCCGGCCACCAGCCCTGAAGAAGACCCAGGACGTGTGCCGTGTGCCCAGGGCAGGGGCGGAGCAGGGAAGGATTAGGGAGCAGGGACAGAGTTTCTGTCTGGAATGATGAAAAAGGTTCTGGAGTTAGTGGTGAAGGTTACACAACATCGTACGTGTACCAAACGCCGCTGAACTCTACGCTTAAAAATGGCTAAAATAGGAAATTTTATAGTACGTATATCTTACCACAATTAAAAGCAAAATAAAAAATACTATAAAGGAGGAGGTGCACTCTCATTGTCTGCAAATAATATGATCGTCTCCCCGGAAAGCCCAAGAAAATCCTGGAGAATGTGTCCAGATCACGAGAGAATGCTCAGTTGGGTGTCTGGTTATGAAAGCCACACAAATCAAGTCTTCTGCTCCAGTAATAATGAGAAAAATACAGCAGGGAGGGAGGGGCAACAGGTGATCATGCCCAGGGTAGTGGAGATCCACAACACGAATAATGCGCTTAATGAAATGGCGAGTCTACGTGAGGAGCTACCCAAGTAACACTTGTGGAATGAATGAACCCATTTTCCCAGAGGGATGAAAAAGAAACAAGAGGAAAAGAAAAGATGTATTCTGTTTGGGGCGGAGGGGGGTGGGGAGGGAAACAGTGATGAGCAAAGGCATTGATAAGCCTGTTGATTAATATAAAAACATAGGTAGGGACTCTTAACAAAAAAAAAATTAAAATAGTAATAATGGCTTGTGAGGGAATTAAAATGATGTTCATATACCTACTGATAAAACTCTGCACATCAGTAAGGACAGATGACCATCTTAGTGACTGCAGGACAAGGGTCTGTAGGTGTTCCTTCTACTGATCTTCCGACCATTTTGTAAGATGGACACTTTTCAAAATAAAGAGTGGGGATATTTACGAAGCATTTGGGGAAATTCGAGCACGGATGGTCCATGCCACACTCTTAAGGAAACACTGTTCACTTTTCTTTGGCGTGATAATGGTTATTGTGGTGATGGTTTGCAAAAGTGCCCTCTTTTTAGACGTATAACCTGAAATATTTTCAGAGTCTGTGATGGGGAAGAAGGGAGAGCTTCGAGCCTTGCTCCTGAGGCAGACTGAGACGCACAGACAGGTGCGAATGAGCGGGTCTGGGCTCGGGGGCGTGCAGCAGGCCTCCTCGGTCCCGGGGGCCTCCTGCCAGTGTGTCCGGGGGGAGAGCCCAGCTCTCCTGACCTCCCCTTGCCTCGCAGGGCCGCTCCTCCCGCCTGGGCACAGCGGAACGCCTCCGCCCAGCGCTGAATGCTTTCCTTCTTCCCTCAAGGGCTGTCGGGGCCAAGGGTCTGGAAATCGTACCAAGCACCCGCATCAGGCTGCTTAGCTGCCTCATCATGTCCAACCTGGCCTATTCCATCCTCCCTGTGGAGCTGAGCCACTGCCCCAGTCCCCCGGGGCGGGTGGTGGCAAAGCTGGGGCGGGGCCCCTGACCCCCATGCTCCTGGGCCGTGCCCCCGAGCGGCCTCTGAGAGCAGAGGCCGTTCTCAAACACACAGCACGTGTTCGTTTTCTTCCTCCGAGGCGGAGCTCAAGAACCTCTCCTTCAGGTCAGGGACCTCTAGGAGAGTCTGTAAGAGCCACTTGCCGAGAAGCCTCATGCTTGCCCAGCTGGGAGGCCTGCACTCTGAGAGCCTATGATTCCATCAAGCGTGAAGTGTTTGGAGGAAGATTAGCCTCTCGATCACTCCAGGGGGTGATGCCAAATGGTGGGACAGCATTTTCTGGGTCCTCATCATGGGAGCCGCCCAGGAGAGGCAGTGGGGGATGCCACCCAGGCGCCCAGAGCGGGGGCCTGGCCACCCCGCCCCTGAGGCCCCCGCACCACCACCCCCTTCCCTGAGTCCCTCCAGGACCCGTCACCCAGGGAAGCTGCCCCCAGCTAGGCCTCCCGGGCCTAAGACGCCCATCCCCTCCCCACCTTCCTCCAGGAGGCCCTCTGGAAGGTGAGATTTCTCGCCGCCTCTAAAATCTCAGAAGATATTACTTCCGCTCCAGCATTTCTGCTGCAAGTATCTGGAAACTGTGTGAGGGACACCAAGAGCCCCAGACTCACCCAGAGTCCTCGCAGGCCCGAGGCCGCCGGGAGGAGAGTGCGCTGGCGCACAGGAAGGCCCCACTGGTGGGCGAGCCCGCAAACAAGCTGCGTGAAACCCCCCAAGGGCATCTCTCTCTCTCTTTTTTTTTTTTTTTTTTTGAGAGAGAGCGAGTGAGAGAACGAGCATGAGCGGGGGCAGAGGGAGAGGGAGGGAGGACGCTCAGCCCACGGCCCAGCAGCAGCCTCTGGTCTGTCCCCGACAATGGCCCTTGGGGATCGCCAACCCAGGGAGGCTGCACGTTCAGGGCAAAATCGGGAGCAAGATACAGAGGCTCCCCGTGTCCCCCTGCCCGCCCCCCCCACACACACAGCCTCCCCCCCTCACCCACCCCGCACCAGGGTGGTGGTTTTTTTACAATCAATGAGCCTGTATGGACCTACCATAATGGTCCATAATTCACAGTCGGGTTCACTCTTGGTCGTAGAGTCTGTGGGTTTGGACACATGTATGATGACGCACAGCCATCATTATAGTGTCCCCCGGAGTAGGTTTACAGCCCTGCATGTCCTCCGTGCTTCTCCTTTTCACCCCTCCTGCCCCTGACCCCCCTACCTCCAGCAACCACTGATCCACCGCTCAGTTTCGCCTTTTCCAGGACGTCATAGAGTTGGAATCATACAGTATGCGGCATTTTCAGACTGACTTCTTTCACTTAAATATATGCATTTAAGGTTCTTCTATGTCTTTTCACGGCTTGATGCTCATTCCTTTGTAGCGCCTAATAGTATTCCACTGTGTGGATGGACCACGCTTTATCCATCCCCTAGAGGAGGACAGCTTGGTTGCCTCCGAGTTTGGACAGTTGTGGATAAAGCTGCTGTAAGCATCGTGTGCAGGTTTTCGTGGGGACATAGGTTTTTCGCTCCTGGGCGCAGAGCACAAGGCGCAACCGCTGGATCATATGGTAGAAAGATGTTGAGTTTTATTAAGAAACCGCCAAACTCTCTTCCAAAGGCTCTGCACCACATTACGTTGGCTTACTGATTTTTTTTTCCTGGTCAGAATATGCTGAAGTTCTTCATCTCAAGGCCAGGTTGGCCTCCCCTGCCCTTAATGCCTAGGCCCCCAGCCTAGGCAGCTGGACCGCCGGGCCCCAGGCGGCGTACGGGGGCCTTCCCGAATGCGCACAGGTCTTTACATCAGCACGGATGGGTTTTATGGGTCCCATTTTATAAGAAACCCAAGGCTCAGAGAGGTTGAGAAATGTGACCAAAGACACACAGCAGAGTAAGGTTTGAATCCAGGCCCACCTTGGCACCGGCGTGGAGGGACTGGTCAGCAGAGAGAGGGGGCATGTTGGGGGGCTCAGGGGGCCGCTGGACCTGGCTCCTACTCGCTCGGGAGCTGATCGTGGGTCCCTCCTCCCCCCCCTGCGCTCTCAACAAACCAGAGGATGAGCGTTTACACCATGGGAGTCCACAATGGCTAGAAAGCAAACTCTGGCTGTTAAATAGGAACCTGTCCACCCCTTACAAGCCTGTGCCTGTGAGAGACTGAGCGCGTGCGTGTTCGTGTGTGTGTGTGTGTATGTGTGTGTGTGAGACTGAGCGCGTGCGTGTTTGTGTCTTTGTGTGTGTGTGTGAGACTGAGCACATGTGTGTTCACGTCTGTGTGTGTGAGACTGAGCGTGTGCATGTTTGTGTCTGTGTGTGTGAGACTGAGC
>NC_058407.1:172646062-172714258 GCF_002201575.2 Neomonachus schauinslandi | reverse complement strand
GTGTGTGTGTGTGTGTGTGGACGTCACTATGTGTGGCCTCTCAAGCTGAAGGTTGTGGTTTCAAGTGAAATACGGGCTGAGTGAAGACACTGCGTCTGCAAATGTCCTTGAGGAGGCAAAGGACACGGGCTGCCGCGGTGGCGGGGGAGGGGACTCTGGAGCCAGCCAAGCCTGACCGCGCCCAGCCCGGAAGCAGAATGAAGTCACAGGACAGGATCCGAAGCCACCCCCACTCCCCGCCGGCCACCCCGAGTGTCCCCAACCTTGCAGGCAGCACGGGCCCTGGAGAGCCTTCCGCCCCCTGACCACAGCCCCTGAGAAAGCCGTCGTCAGGAGGGTTTGTAGGGATAAAATACAAATTTGGTTGCTTACAAAAATCACTCACAGCTTCAAAGCTCTGGTCCCCTGTTGTCATGGAGTTGACAACACCGATAAGGATCAAAGGGACCAGAATAGACTAGAAGGGCTGGTTCCCACTTAACTCGTAGAATCTTTTTTCTCCCTAAATTTCTGGCTCTCTCTCCTCCTGAAGAATATTCTAGATGCTGTAGCATGACCCCCAACACTGTGAATGCCACATCCCCTGCTGTCCCGGGAACAGCACCCTCTTCTTGGGTTGCGTCCCCCCAGCCATGGGTGGGGCCGTCGGACTGCCCCCCCTCCTAACCGCTGGGTGACCACGGGACCCACGCCCGGCCGCCAGGACTCTGACCCGGGCCTCTCCCATTGGGATGGAGGGAAGAGGCTGTCAAGCCTTCTTGGGAGACGGGGGTGGGGAGCCGTGAGTGACCAGGGACAGAGCCCGGGGGGCCTCCCTGCAGGCTGGTTCCTGGTTCCAGAGCCTCTGAGGCCTTGCCTCCCCTGGCCTGACCCCCAGGGTGGTTCCATGAGCTGCGTTTGTGTCCCCTGCAACTTGCCAAGTCCTCCTCTAGAGCGGCCGGAGGTGAGGACGGCCCCCCCCCCGGATGGACCACCCGCCTCCTGGCAGCTCTTTAGAAGCCTGCCCTGCCCACCCTCGCCATGAACCCCGGTTACCCTCCAGGCAGCCCCTCACCTTCCCCTTGTTCCCGTTCATCACAAGCGGGGGTCTATGTGGGAGGGGCGTCCCACCTGTCGTCCCTGCCCCCCCACTGCTGTAAATGACGTGACGGCAGGGCCCCGTGGGGCTGCCTCGGTCCGGACTCTTTCCGGGGCGAGGCTCAGAAACCCACTTCGAACTGCGTCAAGCGAGGAGGGAGCGCATGGCCCGCGTCCCTGGGGCGTCCGGACGAGAGCTGGCTCACTCCCCCATCAGCCTCTCTGTGCAGCAGGGTAACGGCGGCCACGCATGCTGGGGGCGCCACTGTCACGGATTCATAAACCCCAAGGGGGCAAGTCCCCCCACCCCGCCCGGTGTCGCAAAGCTCAGAGGAGGCTTTGCTGGCCCTGCCAGGCTCACGTGGCCTCTGCTGAGCCGGTTGCAGGCTTGGGGTCAGAGGGCCGTGATGCTCTGCCCCGAAGGATGCAGGGTCGCACGGCAGCGGGGGGCCTCTGGCAGAAAGAAGGCCCGGGGGTCCCACCCCCAGCGCCCGCTACCTCATACGGTCTCTTGACGACTCCACGGGGAGCATCATGACCGCCACCCGCTCTGGCCCACGGAGGCCACGTGGCTGGGGTGCTGGGAGACAGGGCCCCAGAGAAGCTTCCCTCCCTCCTTCCTTGGGTCAAAATGGAAAAATCCGAAGTACCCTCAGCTCCCAGTGGCTCAGAAGGCAGCCATACCATCAATTATTAAACATCCCTTAAAAGCCCAGGAAAACTGAGATGGGGACGCCATCGGGCCCCTCACAGCCTTCAGCTACAAAGGGTCAGTTAGGTCTGGGGGGTGTGAAGCCACAGACCCCAGCGGCCGAGAGCTCCCCGTGTCTGAGCCCTGCTGAGGACAGGCCTTTGCAAACCGGGAAGGGGTTTCCAGGCAGGCCTCCTCCTTCGTGCCTGTGACTTCCTGGGGCCCCGGGGGGCGGCGGGGACTGTGATACTTTAGGGTATGTCAGCAACACGCCCGAATCCTCCGTGAGCCCAGGCTCCGCGGACAGATGTTCAGGAACCCAGAGGTGAAGCTTTGGCTAAGGGCAGATTCTTTTTCCCCCATGAATACTTATTACACATTATTATCTTGCTCATACTTCATAAAGCAACGCACATTCCCCCCAAACTCATATTGTGCATATTATCTCATCGACTATAATCTTTATTTCCAGTCACTTTCCTCCGCCCTCTTTTCTTTCTCACCACCCACCTCTTCTCCCAGCCCACGGCTCCCTCAGCGGGGCTCGGAGGGCGTCTGCAAACCCACCGTGGACGGAACCGGGCAGCGGTGACCCAGTCTCTCGGGAGCCCGGAGTTGTCGTGGACCCGTCTCCTGTGGCTTCCACAACACATACCACACACCGGATGACTCAAAGCATCATGTGGGCCTAGCCACGACCCCCCCAGTTAATAATGCATTCCAAAACCCCCAGGGTCTCAAAGTGTGTCTTCGGAGACAGGGTCTTTAAAGGGGTAATTAAGGTAAAACGAGGTCCCGAGGGTGAACCCCAATCCAACAGGACTGGAGTCCTTAGAAGAGGAGGATTTCAGGGCACAGACTGGCAGAGAGGGACAACCACGTGGGGACACAAGCCAGCCCTGCCCGCACCTTCCAGGGGCTGGGGGAGGGTCTGCCCCGGGCTCCCTCCCAGCTTCTGCTGAAAGCCGGCGACCCCGGGCAGTCCTTGGCTTATAGACGCATCTCCCTCTGCTTCTAAGGACACCGGTCATTGCATTAGGGACCTCCTCTTAACCTGTGGACCACTTTAATCCATCTGGACCTCCTCTTAACCTGTGCAGAGACCCTATTTCCAAACAAGGTCCCGTTCACAGGTACTGGCACTTAGGACTTGGGGCACACTTTTGGGGGGGCACAGTTTAAGCCACGACGTGCCACCATGTACGAGGCCACCATACAGAGGAGAGGAGAGCAGTGTATCGAGGAATCCACAGCAGCCCCATCCCCAGCACTTTGAGCCGTGGCCCAGGCAACAGACCCACGAGGGGAAAAGCCACCACCTGCATGTGACTCAAGCTTGTAAACCTGGGATGCGCTGCTCTCAGGTGTGGATGTCCAGGGAGTCTTGGCTCGTCTAGGCCAACCTCTCATGCTCTTGATGGGGAAGCAGAGCGTCAGAGGCACGGGGCTCATGTGAGACCCACCCTGGGCCTGTCACCCCTGCCACATCCCTTGCTGCTCCACCCAGAGCCGCCATGTTTCATCTGATCCTATGTGCTTTTCCCGGCTCGTGTATCGCTCAGACCCCCAGAGAAAACAGATGGTGCATTCAGATTGGGATAATTCCAGGAGGATTTGTTTCCAAGAGCAGGGCAGGGGGAGGGGGGCAGAGACCTGGGTCAGGACCAGAGCAGCTGTCCCCAAACCCAGAGAGTCGGGAAAGGGTCGGATACTGGAGCCTGGAATGAGAGGATCATGCAGAGGGGCCTTGGGGGGCCACGATGGCAGAATGAGAGACAGAGAGACACGGCCAGCCGAGGTGACCTCACCAGTAGGAGTCAGGGAAGAAATTCCCTGACCCCACCCTTCTCCTTCCCTCCAATCTCTCGTTGGGGACTTCCGTTGACCAAACCCAACCAGGAGCCAGAGACAGGGACTCCGCTGGTGTGGCCCCTATGGGGCAGCTTCCCAGGGCACAGAGCAGACTGGAGGGGGCAGAAGGGCAAACCCAGGAGGACGTTCCATGTATTCTGATGATGAACCCACCATGGTCATCCTGTCAGTGGCTGCCGAGACGTCTGGGCCTCTAGAGCTGGAAGAAATCTCCCTGGAGGCTTCTTAGTCTTTGGGAGGAAGCGGGGGTGGGGAGGCCCCACTGAGGATCTGATGAAATCCAAGTGTTACTCCTTTCCAGCAATAGGCACATCCACTCCTCCAGTTTCAAGCAGCAGAAACACCACTGGAACAGCTTTCTGCCAGAAAGGGAATTTACTGTCTCATGGAGTAGGTGTCAGGTAAGGCTGGATCCAGAGCTTTGCTTCTCTCTCCCTTGTGCTTATCATCCTGAACTTTCTTCTGCACATCAGTGTTTGGCACATGGCAGACAGC
Source organism: Neomonachus schauinslandi (assembly GCF_002201575.2). Classification (NCBI taxonomy): domain Eukaryota; kingdom Metazoa; phylum Chordata; class Mammalia; order Carnivora; family Phocidae; genus Neomonachus; species Neomonachus schauinslandi. The sequence goes on along the minus strand of NC_058407.1, from coordinate 172,710,123 downwards.
TTGATCTTAGCTTCCCAAGTCAGGAGGCCCTAGGGGAGAAGCCTGCCAGCTCGATCCAGCCAAAGTTCTGAGGAAGGCTCTGGGGGGCCATGCAAGAGCCATATGCCCATCCCCAACCAACCACTGTGTTCCCGTGGATGCTGTCCCATGACTGGCCTCCTGCTTCGTGCCTGACAGCCCTGCCTCCCCCACAGGGGTGGGGGGGATGAGGAAGCTTTTTGAACCAACACTAACTGCCACAACCACAGTCCACCCCCTTAGACACCTGACATTTCAGGGGCCGCTGACCAGTGCCAAACTCTTTCCTTTACAGGAGGAGGAGCAGAACCATAGACCAAGGTCACCCAGCGAGTCGAGAACAAAGCCGTCTGGGCTTTCTCTTGGAGAGCCTGAAACCTATTAATCCTTCAATGGCATTATCAAGGGACAAGCACTGAATTTCCTTAATCCTCCAAGGGGATTAGGAAAATGCAGCCAAGCTAAGCTCCTTCCAAGGAGGAAAGAGCCACCTTCCACCAACCAGGTGCTTCTCCCGAGCTGGCCCCGCCCCTGGAGGACAGGCAGTAGACCCCACAGCCAGCACCCTTGGGCCTCAGGACCGCCCCCACCTCCTAACTCTGCAGCCCGTAATTAAAATGACCGCAGGCATCAGCGGCGTCCGACAGCTCAGGAAGGCTTCCAAGGGGGGACCCAACCACGTGAACGAAGGTATCAAGTCTGGAAGGAGTCAGCCCTGTCCCTAAATTTGCAGAGCCTGGGGCAAAGGTCAAACAGCAAAAGTCCCACCTGCCGTGGGTCCAAATAGTTAAGAGCTATAAATCAAGCAAACAAACTGTTGAACAAATGTGTTCTGTCTCACACCTCTGACAACCTGGTGTGAACCGGGCTCCCTTCCAGGACATGGGGTTGGGGGGGGGCAGTGGCACCCTGCTGACCTCTGACTTCTGGTCCCCCATCCTAGCCAACCTCCGTCCACTACCTCCCCTCTTCCCCACCCATGCCAGCACCATCGCTCATGGCGAAATGTCACATGTGCGTGAGTGTGGACATCCCAGCCCACGTGGCCAAGTTCTGTCCTCACGCCCCGCGCCTGCATGCCCCTCGGTCACGCTCGGTCCGGGGCTGCCCCTGCCAGCCACGTAGTCAGTCATCAGGGGAAACGTCCCCACAGAGCCCAGAAGGGGGCTCAGGACTGCTCAGACAGGGAACCAGCGTGGGGCTGGTTCCACCTGGCAGTGTCCATTTGGCAGGATCTGAGGGTAGCTTGTTCTCCAGCACAGCACCGGGAAGGCAGAGATGAAGCATCTAGAATGTTCCCTCACTAAATCCCACGGGGTGGAGGGACATGGGGACTGTGCCCACTGCCCCCCAAGGGCCACACCCAGCCTGCTCCCCAGCCTGGGGGACAGCCTGACCTCCAGGTGCCGAACACGCCCTCAGACCCCGACGCTCTGGTCGTGGGCAGGCTGAGGATCCCCGGCCCTGGTGGAGACCCTTCCTGTGTTGGCCCCCAGCACCCAGGCCCACACGCCCGAAGTGCTCTGGGGCTCCGCTCCTCTCCTGCCCCTCCCCGTGACAAGGGGACTGGGGCTCCCCCCTCAGGCCTGCCCTGGCTGCTGGTCCCCCAACCCGGTCGCCTGGATGTTCTGGAACCGTGGGGTGAAAGGCGTCCCTCACGGCTGGACAATGCGGGTCGCCCATTGTGACAGGCCCCTCTGCGGCCTGCAGAAAGCCGCCTGGACGACCTCGGGCTGGACGGTCTCGCCTCACCACGAAGCCCTGCACACCCAGCACAGAGCCCACAGGACCAAGAGTAACCGCCTGGCAAGATGCCCCCGGGCACTTTATTGTCGATCCTGATGATCGCGGCTAACAGCCGCCGGGCACCAAGTTCCGTACCAGCCGGCCGACGGTCGTCACGCATCATTAGCGTGATTAGCAACGATCTCGTGACGCGGCTACTGTAGGGACCCAATGTTTGCAGATGAGGCAAGTGAGCTCCGCTCAGCGGTCCCACAGCTCGGAGGTGGAAGGCCCAGGCTGGACTCAGATTCGTGTGATGGCGAGGCTCAAACTCACGCTTTCTGCTCTCCAGAGTGGAGGAAAGGACAAGGTGTCGGGGGGGCAGTCTCCAGGGACCTTGACAAGGAGCCAGAGGGTCCTGGGTGGGGGTGGTCACCCTCTTGTGTCTCTCCGCCGTCTCCCAGTTGGTGATCTCACCGCGCACGACGTGGCAAGCGGCTCAAGGAAACGTCTGGACAGCCCCCTCAACAGATGTTCTCCATCCAAGGAGTGGTGCATCTCGCTTGGCTTACCTTCCTCTGTCGTACATTTCTGGATTGGTGAATTATCATCTTTATATTCAGAGGAAACAATAAAGCTATTTTCAGCTTGGGAACAAAACGAATCCAATGGTAAATAAAACCCCAAAGGCTGGTGCTGGGAAGGCCCGCACTGTGTTCCCAGTTGGCCGGCTTCCTCTGCCTGGCTTCGTCTACACCACAGGGCGTGGGGGTGTGCAGGCGGAGAAGGGAGGCGGGCAGGGAGTCTTCTGGAGTCCTGGCGGCTATGCAGTCCCCCTCGGCTCTACAGATGCAGATAGTGAGGTCCAGAGAGGGTGAGCTCCCCGCCCTGGGGCACACAGCCTGGGGGTGCCAGGGAGCAGTTCCCCGAGATTGCTCCAGTGTTTTCTCAGCACTTGGGAACAGATGGCTCCAATTCCCACCCACGGAAGCCAAACATTTTCCCTGGTTACCCTGCTAATTTGCTCATAAGCCTCCTCTTGTAAATAGAGAGTACAAAGGCTCCCGCGAGCAGCGTGCCTGACGAGCAAATTCTGACTCCACGGGAAAGGCTTTAGGCGGAGCACAGCAAGCCCCAGGTAAGGCCCAGGTGTGGCTCAGGTGTGGCCTCAGCCGGCCAGCCCATCACGAGCAGGGTGCCAGCTCGAGGCGCAGCCAGGCACCGGGCTCCAGCCCTGGTTCTGCCCCTTCCGCCGAGGCTGGCGGGGGAAGCTTGGGCCAGCCTCTGGGGCTCCCTGCATCCTCCAAAGCCATAATAAATCTGCGAAATGGGCGTCAGATCAGTAGGACGTGAGACAGCATGTAGGGGCTCTGGGAACGGAGGTGTCTGTGAGAATCTGGTCACCTTCATCTGGTGACACTGGGCTGGCGTCACTCTGAACCACCCCCACCCCAACCCCCCACCCCCCGCCATGGACAATAGTCCACTCGCTCAGCCCCTTTCACTTTGGGAGCCCTCCTCCAGGCCCAGCCTTGCCCCGAGACCCAGAGAGCAGCTAACGCCTCAAGATTCTTAGCTGTGTGATGCTGGACAACTGCCTTCACCTCTCTGGGCCTTATCCCCACCCGTAAACCAGGCTGTCGTTGCAGGAAGGATTGCATGATGCCTGATACCCAGTGAGTGCTCACCAAAGTCAGGGGAGGCTCCTTGGAGGAGGGGACGGTGGCCCAGAGCCTTTGCAGATGAACAGATATCTGGTGGGGTAGAGGGGAGTGTGCGATGACAGGTGGGCCCTCCAGGTAGAGGGAACTCCGTGGGTAAAACTCGGGAAGGGGTTGCCTCCCTGTGGGGGAGGGGAAGCCACAGGAGACTGGGCGTGGCTGGGTGTCGGGGAGGGGGTGCAGGGGCTCGGTGGGCCAGGGAGCCAAAGGTTTGCACCTGGCGGGGAGGGAGGAGTCGGGGCTCCCAGCAGGCCGCAGGACCCCAAGCTTCCCCCACCCCACCCCTCACCCACGGCAGCCATAATGAAGAGCTCTTCCTGCTCAAAGCCCCAGGAGCCAGGCCAGGCAGCTCCTGCCATCCTGGCGGGCCTCCAGCGGCAGCGGCGGCCCTGGGAGCCTTTATCCCAGCCTGCTGGCCGGCCTGGGGTGTGCTGAGGGGTGGAGGCCCAAGAGGCGCCAGTCCCGGAAGCCTGGCCAGGGTGCCACCCCTTTGATCTCCAGGCCCGGGGTGTGGGGGTCCCGGGCGCGGCATAAGCTACAGGACGGACAGGGGTGGCCAGGTGGGACGAGCCTCAGCCTGGCCTTGCCGCGTGACCGGAGCCTCCCCCCGTCCTAGCTTCCCCCCTGAGTCGCCGCCGTGAGGATTTGAGCAGAGCCCGGCTCCTAGCAGGTGTCTCTACGTGTCCACCCCCCCGGCCCCGTTCCCGCTCAGCACCACACGGGTGTCTTTGCCCTCTTAGGAGAGAATTATGGGCTTTGCTTCTTTGTTTGATTTGCCTTTTTTGCCCAGATGGCTGGGCCTCCTCTTCTCCGGAGTCTGACAGCGGTGTCCATGCTTGGAGACGGGGCAGTATGCTGGGCTGACTCTGCGGCCTCGGGGTGACGCCAGCCAAGGGCCTTCTCCTCTCTGGGCCCCGGGGCCTGGGCAGCTCCAGGGGCCCTTCTGTCCATGGTCAGAAATAGGTTTTGCCGCGTGGTCTCCGGGGCCTAAGGTGCCTCAATAATCCCGTGTCCCGGGGCCACTCTGAGCCCGAAATGCGGTGCGTATGCGGCTGAGACCCACCATCCCACCACTCACCGGCCGGCTTCTTCATCTCTAAAAGGGGGCTCAGGGGCACCCCGGTCTGTGCAAGAATCAGAGGAGGTGACATCAGTGAAGGCTGCTCCCTGCACCAGGGGGACACGGAGGAGCAGAGACCCCCGTCCCTCTGCGATCTGCTGAGCCCGGTCCTGCCCGGCGTGTCCGTGGACAGTAGCCCACACAGCCTCCCTCCCTCTGCCCTGGGGAGGCTCCCGCTCCCTCCCTGGCTGTGTCCTGAGCAGGCCCCACACTTCGCTCTCTGTCTGGCTCTCGGCTGCAAGTACCGGTTGATGGGAAGAGTCTAATGGGCTTTAAGTTAATAAGCTGGGACTAAATTAGGTTTGAGCTCCGTAGGAAGTGGATGGCGTAGCCGCCGTGGCCCGGAACAGCCCCGCTGAGTGGGGACGGGCAGGCAGGGGCACCGTGAGGCGCTCTTTATTCTTCTTTCTCCTCCAATATTTTTTTCTTAAAGATTTTATTTATTTATTTGAGAGAGAGAGAATGAGAGAGAGCACATGAGAGGGGGGAGGGTCAGAGGGAGAAGCAGACTCCCTGCCGAGCAGGGAGCCCGATGCGGGACTCGATCCAGGGACTCCAGGATCGTGACCTGAGCCGAAGACAGTCGCTTAACCAAATGAGCCACCCAGGCGCCCCTCCAATATTTTATTATGAACATTTTCAACATAAAGAAGATCCAAAAGAATTGTGCAGTGAACACCCAGATGCGCTGTCTCCATTTGCTCTGTTAGCTTTCTAGGACAGCTGTCCGTCCCTCCCTCCCCCTCGCCAGCCACCAACCCATCTCGCTGTTTTTAATGCATTTCTAAGTCAGTGGCAGACATCAGTAAACTCCACCCCTAAACACGCTCATCATTAGCTAGAGGTCAATATTTGGTTTGGGTTTGGGGTTGTGTGTGTGTTTAGGCAGAATTTACCAACAGTGAAATGCACAAATCTAAAAGGGACACTTGCTGAGTTTTGACAGATGCACACACTGTGTAAGCCTGAGTTCCACCAAGATACAGAGCATCACTATCACCCCAGATAGTCCCCTATGCCCCCTGCGCTTCCCGAGGGGCATCACCATCTTCATTACCTGAGAGCCGTGTTGCCTCGTCTAGAACGTCCTATGAATGGATGCGTGCCCTTCTGTGTCCATGACGCCTTTTCACTCGGCACAGTGCTCTTGAGATGCCTCCTAGTTTTGGGGGTACCAGTCGTGGGACCCCTTTTATTGCTAAGAACTACACCATGGACTGGAAGGACCACAGTCTAAGTACTCATCTCCTGCTGATGGATGCCTGGGCTGTTGCCAGGTTTTGCTGTAGACACAGCAAAATCTCAAAGGTGCCACTGTCCAGAGTAACAGACGTGGCTGAGAAATACTCCAGGCCATGCTCGAAACTCTCAGCCAGATGGAAAGGCTTCTAAGAATCTTAAAACTTGGACTCCCTCTGCTCGACTAGAGGGCTTCTAAAACTCTTAAGTGCCGTGTCCCGTAGCCCCAAACAGAGAGAAGATGTCTCAAACTGATGTGTGTGTTCGGCTTTTACCCATTGGAGGGTGTTGTAATCTGATACACAGGAAGCCCACGAGGTTTTCAAAGGAATCATACTGACCTGGACTGAGTAGAGCTGAGCCAAACCCCTGCTGGTGGGGTCCGAGGCCAGCGAGCTGACCTGTCGCCCACTCACCCTATCAGCCATTCCCTAAGGGTGAGTGGGGGGAAACAGGTGGGAGAGATCACCTGACTCAGAACACCTTAGGCTCTGGGTTCTAGCCCTGTGGGCACTGAGGAATCATGGGGGACAGTCAGCAGAAGAAGGACACCTCTTTAGAAAGCTCACTCTGCCTAGGAAGTGGGTGGGAGGCTGGAGTGGTGAAAGCCAAGAGACCAAGGAGAAGGCCTTGGGAGCCATCCTACTGAAAGACGATTCTTTACAAAAATTTCTGGAACATCTGAGGCCATTTAGAACAGCATGTGGAGGGGCACCTGGGTGGCTCAGCTGTTAAGCGTCTGCCTTCGGCTCGGGTCATGATCCCAGGGTCGTGGGATCGAGCCCCGCATCGGGCTTTCTGCTCCGCGGGAAGCCTGCTTCTCCCTCTGCCTCTGTCTCTCTCTCTGTCTCTCATGAATAAATAAATAAAATCTTTAAAAAAAAAAAAATTTTTTTTAAGTGATGCTATGTATCTGTATTTTAAAACATGGTGGAAAAAAACATGGAGGGGTGCCTGGGTGGCTCAGCTGTTAAGCGACTGTCTTCGGCTAGGGTCATGATCCCAGGGTCCTGGGATCGAGCCCCGCATCGGGCTCCCTGCTCGGCGGGAAGCCTGCTTCTCCCTCTCCCCCTCCCCCTGCTTGTGTTCCCTCTCTCGCTGTGTCTCTCTCTGTCAAATAAATTTAAAAATCTTTAAAAAACAAAAAAAAAAAAGGGGGTCGGGGAGCCTGGGTGGCTCAGTCGTTAAGCGTCTGCCTTCGGCTCGGGTCATGATCCCAGGGTCCTGGGATCGAGTCCCACATCGGGCTTCCCGCTCTGCGGGAAGCCTGCTTCTCCCTCTCCCCCTCCCCCTGCTTGTGTTCCCTCTCTCGCTGTGTCTCTCTCTGTCAAATAAATTTAAAAATCTTTAAAAAACAAACAAAAAAAAGGGGGTCGGGGAGCCTGGGTGGCTCAGTCGTTAAGCGTCTGCCTTCGGCTCAGGTCATGATCCCAGGGTCCTGGGATCGAGCCCCGCATCGGGCTCCCTGCTCGGCGGGAAGCCTGCTTCTCCCTCTCCCCCTCCCCCTGCTTGTGTTCCCTCTCTCGCTGTGTCTCTCTCCGTCAAATAAATTTAAAAATCTTTAAAAAACAAAAAAAAAAGAACAGCACGTGGAATTTGGCAAGTGAGGACAGCAGGTGCCCTGGCCCCTGGCAGTGGCAGCCCCCCACTCCCTCGGTCCATGAGGCAGACCCCAGCACGGCCTCTCCCAGCACTGACCTGGCTTTGCCACAGGGCCCAGACGACAGGACAGGCATGCCGCGGGCACCTCCCGCCCTCCCGCCCACAGCCTGTCACCTGCTCCTCTGATGGGGCCTTAATTGGCTGCATTTTTCATCCTGGCAGATGGCTGTCCTCCAAGGGAGGGTTGCTAACAGGGTCGGGAGGACAGACATCAATTAGCAGAGTGCCCGCTGCTATCAGTGAGGCCCGGGTGTCCCTGGCAGTGACACCAGGCCTGGCCCCGAGCCTCGCCCACCCTGGCACCCCGCAGGGAACCCTTTCCTGGCCCTGCACTCACTCCCAACAGAGGCACCATGAGTAACGGCAAACACACAGGATGCAGGGCCACAAGGCTCAGCATTGACCTACCGGCTGGGGACCTTTCTGGGCCTAGGTCTGCTCACACATAACCTGGGCAAGGACGCTAACAGTCCCATGTCCTAGGAGAGCTGGGAGATGTACTTGTTTTTTAAGATTTATTTATTTATTTGAGAGAGAGAGAGAAAGAACACACAGTGGGGAAGGGCAGAGGGAGGGAGAGAGAGAGAGAATCTTGGGCAGGCTCCACGACCGGCATGGAGCCCATTGTGGGGCTCAATTTCACAATCCTGAGATCAGGACCTGAACCGAAATCAAGAGTCAGACGCTTAACGAACTGAGCCTCCCAAGCATCACGGTCCCACTTCCTCCTTGACACCAAAGGTTCCTTCCTGCTCTGCAGAGCCCACAGCTGGATAGGCCCTGAGGAAGGCTCCTGACCCAGCCAGCTGAGGGGATGGCCCGCCCCTCAGCCCTGAGACCTCCTCAGATACACCCACCCCTTCTGCCACCGCCGGCCCCTTCAGCCCCCGCAGTACAGCCCTGAACGCCCACACACACAACCGCAAGCCCCTGCTCAGATCCTTTGGACGCTGGGCAACATCAATCACATGCCCAGACTTTGGCCCTAATCTAAACCCCAAAGGTTCTCCAGTTCTTCCAGACCAGGGGTCCTTCACTTCCAAGTCCTCCTATCATTTGGTGCCGTGAGGAGTCAGGGTGCAGAGAGCATGGGAACCAGGCAGATGAGGCAGATAAGATCTCTATCTCGTAAACATGTGTTTCGCTTCCCATGAGAAACACGTACCCGGCAAAAAGCATTACAAATTGACCTGGGCTTATAGAAACAGTGGAGAAACAGAGAGGAACATTCAGGAACACTGTTCAACATTCTGCTACGTTTCCTTCTAGTCACTCTCTATGTGGCGTGAGTATTCTGCGTGCGTAATTGTGTATCCTGCATGTCCCACTTAAAAAATGTAAAGTGTAGGGGCACCTGCCTCTGTCAGTTAAGCATCTGACTCTTCATCTCAGCTCAGGTCTTGATCTCAGGGTTGTGAGTTCGAGCCTCATGTTGGGCTCCACACATGTTGAAGCTTATTTAACAAAACAAAACAAAACAAAAATTCAAAGCTTACAAAAGGCTACAGAAAGTTAACTAACTTGAATTTAAATTAAAAAAAAAAAAGGCTACAGTAAAAATAATTGTCCCTTCTCTGACCCCAGCCCCACAGTCTCCTTTCTCCAAGGCAATCACTCTTACCTGCCAATGGTGCATCCTTCCAGAACAACCTGTGTGCAGGCAAGCACATCCATGTATGCTCTCCTTTGTAACACAATGGTTTCATACTCTACACACTGTATTAGTCAGGATCTCCAGAGAAACAGAACCAATAGAATGTGTATGTATATGTGTGCGTGTGTGTGTATGTGTGTGTGTATATATATATATACATATGTATAAATATAAACACATATAAATCCATATATAAATATAAACACATATAAATCCATATAGATATATATGGATTTATTTTATGGAACTGGCTCACACAATTATGGAGACTGGCAAGTCCAAAATCTGCAGGGTGGGTCAGCATACTGGAGACCGAGGAAGAGCTGATGCTGTGGCTGAAGTCCAAAGGCTGTCTGCTGGCAGAATTCCCTCTTCTTCAGGGTTGATCAGCTTTCTGTTCTATTCAGGCCTTCGACTGATTGGGTGGGGCCCACCCACATTATGGTGGGCAATCTGCTTTACTCAAAGTCCTTGGATTTAAAGGTAAACCTCATCCAAAAACATCCTCACAGAAATATCCAGAATAATGTTTGCCCGATATCTGGGCACCATGGCCCAGCCAAGTTGATGCATAAAATTAGCCATCACACATATTTTTTTGAACCTTGCTTCTTTTTTTTTAACAACAATATATCTTGCAAATTGCTCTATATCAGTACAAATAGAACTGCACCATTCTTTTTAATGATTGCATAGTATACCATTGTATAGATACAGCTTTGAACAGATACGCCAGTGTAATGTATAAATTCTTAAAAATAGAATTAATGGAACAAATGATTTCTGCATTCTGATGTGCCAAATTCCTTTCTATCATAGAGGTTGTACAAATCTACACTCCCACCCCACCATGCGGGAGGGCCTCTTGCTCTCACCTTGCTACGACCTACTTCAAACTTTGGTTTTTGCCAAAATGCTAAGAGAAAAATAGCCTCTCAATATAGTTTTAATTTGAACTTTCTTATTAGGTGTAGAGTCGGGCAATTTTTCATATGTTGAAGCCACTGTGTTTTGGGTTTTGTTTTCTTTTGTAAATTGTCCACTCATGTACTTTACCCATCTTTTCTATTGGTTGTTCGGTCTTTTCCATTTTGATTTGTAAGTGCTCTTTATATATTGAGGAAGTAATACCCATCATATGTGTTGTCATGTGTGTTGCAAATATTTTCCCCACTTGGACATTTAGCTTTTTCATTTTTTCATAATGGGTTTTTCCATGCACAAGTTTTATGTTTTTAATGAAACAGTCAAACGTGGTAGTCTTTTCATTGATGGCTTCTGAATTTTGTGTCTTATGTAGAAAGAACATTCTTTCTATAAGATTATCAAAAGCAAAAATCTGGAGTTTTTTCTTGTTGTTTTTGTTGGTGGTGGTAGTTTGGGCTTTAGCTTTGGTATAAGGCATGAGATAGGAATCCAATTTTACTTTATTTTATTTTGTTTTCAGATTGTCACCCCATGGTGCAAACACCTCTCACACAATAATCCATCTTTCTCCCATCAATACAACAAGCTACCTTTGACAGTGTGTGCATTTGGATTGACTTCTGGAACTGCCTTCCGTCCCCTTGATTGGGGACGTGAAAGTCTAGCCCACATGGCTGTCAGTACAAGAGCTTTGTTTTAGGCTCAGTATCTAGCAAGTTTATCTCGACGCCTTCTCCTTCTTCTTCTTTAGTCTTTTCTGGGCTCATTCTTGCAAAATCATTTTCCCTTATGAATTACATGATCAGTTTATCTAATTCCAAAAGAAGGACATCTTGCTGTTATTTTTACTAGGATGATGTTAGATCAGAGGATTGATTTAGAGAAATGACATGTTGGTCACAATTTTTAGTTTTCCTGGGGAAGAACAGGGCATGACTTTATGTTTATTTATTTTCTTCCGGGTGCCTGGCAAAGGTTTCTCTTTCTCTCTTTCTTTTTTAAATGTCCTTTTACAAGTTTCTCGTATAGGTATTGGATGTTTCTAATTAAGATTATTCCAGGGATAGGGGACGCCTAGGTGGCTCAGTTGATTAAACATCCGACTCTATTTTTTTTTTAAAGATTTTATTTATTTATTTGGGATAGAGAGAGCACAAGCCATGGGACAGAGTGAGAGGGAGAAGCAGGGTCCCCGCTGAGCAGAGAGCTAGATACAGAGCCTGATCCCAGGACCCTGGGATCATGACCTGAGCCGAAGGCAGACGCTTAACAGACTGAGTGCGCCCCTAAGCATCCGACTCTTGATTTCAGCTTGGGTCATGATCTTGGGTTGTGAGATCAAGCCCCACATAGGGCTCTGCGCTTATTGAAGATTCTCCTTGAGAGTCTCCCTCTCCCTCTGCCCCACCCCACCACGCTCTCTCTCTTTCCCTCAAGTAAATAAATAAATAAATCTTTTCAAAAATACATTATTCCAGGGATTTTTATCTATTTGGTTGCCAATGTGAAAGAATCTTTTCTTTCATTTCCTTTTTCTGATTGTCTCTTGTGCCTCAGGTGGGAGAGCTGTGGAAATCTCTTAAAAGGTTTTCATTTGGGTCACTTGGATCTTCCAGCTATATAATCCTGTCACCTACAAATAACAATAATTCAACTTCTCTTTTCCGATTTCTAAATGTCTTATTTATTTCTCTTATCGAGCAATATCAGCTAGGACTCCGAAGTGGGGGAGGGCAAAAGGGCAAATACCAGAGGTGAGAAATCTTACTTTTTGTGTTTAAAGAGATGTGCCTTTGACTTGCCATCCACATAAAAATGCACTAATTCCTATTTTGTTAGGGTTTGTGAATAATTAGGAATAGATGTTGGATTTTACCAAATGCCGGCCAAACGTGGTATTTTACCCATTTTAGTGTCCGTATCAGTGACCATATGTTTTTTCTTTGACCTGTTCCTATGACGCATGATGTCAGTAGCGTTCTTATCATCCCCACGTGGGCCACGTTGTAGACCCTGCTAATCAGTGTGCTCCTGAATTTTGTTCGCTGCTATTTCATTGAGGATTTTATACTGCTAGTCATAGGTGAGACTGGCCTGTTGTTTTCTTAGAGAAATCTGCCAAGCTGAGAAAGCTCTTCTTTCTTTTTTCCCGTGCTCTGGAAGAGTAAAGTTGCACACTGTGGCTCCTTCTTCTTTAAAACTTTGGTAAAATTCTGCAATTCTGTGAACCTGCCCAACCAAGCCTGGGGTTTTGAGCAGAGGGGTAATAGATCTTTAGCAGAATCCCCTAGTTCCTGTCTAGTAAGTGTTCTATTTAGATTCCTTTCTCTTCTGAGAGCAGGTTGTCTGGCTCGTTTGTATTTTCCTAGAATATCATTTTACCCATCTTTTAAAAAATGTTGTGGCCTAGATGCAAAGTGTCTTTTGTGTTCCTGTTTCTGTGGCACTAAGCGCTTGCCCCCTACCGGTTGCACGGTCTGGTGGTCCCTCAGAATCATACATCCCGGGGGTGACTTAGGATTCCTCAGTGTGGTTACACAGACTTCCACTGGTTTCCCTGGGTTTTTCAAATATAACAATCACGTTGTCTGTCCCCCACCATGATGACTGTTCCTTACCCACTCTCCTATTGGGCTATATTTGCAATGCTTGGCTGTTACAATGCACATCTTCGTGTACAAAGCCTTTTCTGTATTTAGAATTATTTCCTTGGGCTAGATTTTCTGAATCAAAGGGTAAGCATGTTTTTTAGGCCAATTTACTTTCCAGAAGGGTTGTTCAAATTTGTACTCCCACCAGCAACCAAGGATTAAAAACCTAGGTCGGGTCATGCTTCTTCCTCCAGCTGAACCACTCCGGGGGCTCCCAGCCCTTCCCACTGCCAACAAGACCCCCCTCGGGCTGGTTTCTGCCCCGACCTCACCTCCCATCTCCCACCAGAAGGTTCTCCCTCCTCTGTTCCCGCTACACTGACCTTCTTTCTGTTCTTGAATATAATGAGTTTTTCTGGCTCCCGGACTTCGCCCTGGCTGTTCCCTGTGCCCAAAACACCCTTACCACAAACCGCCCCACAATGGGCTCCTTTCCGTCACTCCGTTCAGGTGTCACCTTCCCAGAATGGCCCTCCCTGACCACTAGGCAATGATGCCCACCCCATCCCCATGGTCACACACTATTCCACCATTCTGTCCTGTTGTCTTGCAGGCATTGGATGCTTCCTGAAATGGCTACTTGTTTGTTGCCAGTGTCCCCCATTAGACTGAGACCCCATGGGGGCAGAGACCCCAAAGTGTCTCCTGTAGGGAGAGCAGTGTCTCACACACACTGGATAATTTTTATTTACACCCAGGAGAGCTTGGCGTGTCTTCCTGCGTAGGCCCTTTCAAAGCTCCCGACCCAGGGGAAGCACAAGGCTCATTTACTTTAAGATCAATCACTTTGGGTCCCTGGGTGGCTCAGTCGGTCGAGCGTCTGCCTTCGGCTCAGGTCATGATCTCAGGGTTCCGGGATCGAGTCCTGCATCAGGCTCCCTGCTCAGCGGAGGGTCTGCTTCTCCCTCACCCTCTGCCGCTCCTCTCTGCTTGTGTTCTCTCTCTCTCAAATAAATAAAATCTAAAAAAGAAATAAATAAGATCAATCACTTTGATCAGCTGGCCATTTCCCCTGGTCCAAACAACACGAGACGAAGGGCAGGGGGTGAGTCCCACCCTGAGCTCACATCAGCACCCTTTCACTTGACTTCACTCAACGCAGCATAATTCAGCACCCAGTTCAGCCCACCCTTCAAACAAATGTTTGGCTTTTACTGTATGCCAGGCACTGCGCTGAGCACTGAGGATCCAGACAGAAATAAAGCAGGGCCTTACCCTCAGGGGGCTGCCAGTCTTTTAGAAGCGACGGGCAAGGCTTTGAGAAAAGGTGCCAACCACAGTTATGGGCTGACCAGTCCCTCCGGAGCTTACTGCTAGATGGCAGAGGTAGGTCTCACGGCAACAGGAGGAGCTAATCTGGTGAGAAGTGAGGGGAGGCATCCAGGCATGGGCCTGGCGGGTGCTTTGGCAGCCACCTCCTCTGATCCCATCCTGGTGGCTCGGTCCTGCATGAGGAGGGGGCTCGCCTGATTCCCACGGACACAAATCCCAGCCCTAGAGGGACCCAGGACATGTCTACTTCTCACCTGGGTCCTTTTCTCACCTTGTGGCAGGACCCCTTTCTCTGCATGGACACCCCCCTCCATCGCTGGCTCATGTCCTGTGCCAGGGCCCCAGGTGGGCTCCTCTCTGCAATGTCCCCCAAGCCTTCACACAATCTCTCTTAAAACCATGTTATAGAAGAATAAACTGAAGCTCAGACAGAAGTGTGGGAGCTGCAGCCCTCAGCCCTGAGAGAGGCTCCCATCTATTTGGGAGAAAACCGAGGCTCCCAAGCTGGGGGGAGGAGAGACTGGGCAGGGGCGGGGACCATGCGAGGGAGCCCCACAGAGCTCGGCGTCAACCCCTAGACCTGGCTGGAATCCGCGCACCTCCCGGTCTCCAGCCCACGGACTCCTACTCATCCTTCAAAACTTTGAGTCTGGCCACCTGCGTGACCTGTCGCACCCACTAACCTGGGCACGGCAGGCCTGCCCCTCCCCAGAGGACCCAAGGCGGGAGGAGGGGGGCAGGGGGGTAGTGGGCCTGGGCACCCACGCGGGGAGGTGGGCATGGGGGTGGCGGGCTAGATCAGACGCACGTCACCCCGGGGTTGGCTGGGTGCCACCACGCCCCTCCCCGGGGTGTCGGAGGCGACGACCTCAGCCTCGGCCCCGCCCCCGCCTCTGCGGACTCCCCGGGATGGGGAGGGCGGGGGCGGGGCTCCGCGCGGGGAGGGGGGCGGAGGGGGAGGGCGGGGCAGGCAGGCGGGGCTTCGCGCGGGGGGCGGGCCGGGGCGGAGCGCGGTGGCCCCCGCCGCGCTGGCCGCTGCTGCTGCGCCCCCCGGACACGCTCGCCCACCCGGGCCCGCCGGACCGCGGACCCGCGGAGGACGCCGGCTGCGCTGGGCCCGAAGCGCGGAGCGTGTGGCGCGGGCGCCCAGGGGTCCCGGCGCGGGGGCGGCGGGCACAGGCTGGGCCGGGCGCGCCGAGGACCCCGGGGCCCGGCCGTGCAGAGGTAAGCGGTCACCGCGGAGGTGCCGGGCGGGGACAGGGACGGGGATGGGCTGGAGCGCGGAGACCTGTCGGAGCCTTTGTCTGCGGCGCGCGCGGCCCCACTCCGCGCTCCCTCCCCCTCCGCGCCGGCTCGGGGCAGCTGAGTCCAGGGGCGGAGGCACATGGCTTTGGGGACCCCGAATCTCCCACCCCACCCCACCCTTGTCCTGGGAAGAGGTCCAGCATCTGGACCGGGCCAGCCCCCCCCACGATCAGCCCATCTGCGAGGACAGGACCCAGACCCAGGAGAGTGGCCAGTGGCCTCAGGCCATGCCCAGGTCTGGGAGCCACCTCCCTCCCTAGGCATGCCCAAAGGGTCCTTCCACCTGAAGTTCTTCCCTGGACCCCCTCTGCCCCATCTCACCTCATCCCCCAGCCAGCTCCCTCCTAGCTCTTGGAAAAGCTGCTGTAAGAGGCAGGGACTGTGTCCAGGGGTCACCTCGTCGTGGTGGCCTGGGGAGTCTGTCGTTTGCCTAGGGGCACAGGCCTGGGAACCAACTTTGTTGCTGATAGAGCGGGGCAGGCGGAAGGAGCCTGGGCGATGCAGAGTGCTGCCAGCCCTGGGACCCCCAGAAACCAAGGCCAGGGAGGAAGGGGTGGCTCTGGGCTGTGGGAGCCGCCAGCCAGCGCCTGAGACCAGTGCATCCACCTCTCCAACGGGAACTGCAGGAGGGGGGCGGCCGGGCGCCTTGAAACCCCCTTTTCTGTGGGCAGAACCAGCAGGGAGAAGTCGGGGCAATGTCTGGGCTCGGCTGTGGAGCAGTAGAGAACTCAGTAGGCCTAGGCACCGGGGGCCAGGGACATCCAGGGGTGTCCACATGGCTGGGGCTTGTGGCCCACGATGAGTGTGAGGCCTGAAGACAGCCAGCAGACTGGCTTTCCAAATAGAATTCAGGTTCCTTGTCCCCTCTGGGGGACACACTGTAGAGGCAGAGCACAGCCCCGAAGGGGAGGGGTCAGCCTGGCCTTGGGAGCACATTCAGAAGCAGTGTCCACTCAGTCACAGTTGAAATGGGGGTGCCAAAGGTGCTTGATCCGGCTGGGACTCTAATGCCAAGCTGTGTGACCTCTGGCCTTGGCTCTAGGTGCAAAGTGGGGGCCTGTGAACCGGGCTTTCAGGATTGCTGGGGTCAGGAGCCCCCTCAGGCCCACAGCAGTGCCCGAAGCAGCGTCGTGTGTGACTTCTGAGCACCTCCTGTGTGCAGCCAGGCCTTCGGCCACCCAGCCACCCCCTCCCCCGATATGTGAAGTACTTTCTCACCCTCCTTGTCCACAACAGAGAGGGAGGGAAACTGAGGCCCAGGGGTGGCCCACTGAGGCAGTGACTGGTGATCTGTTGGCCAAAGACATGAACTGTGTCTTCTCTGCTACTCCCCAGGGGTGGACATTGAGGGGTCCTGGCAGGCTGGGGGGAGCCCGTGCACTCTTGGATTTTTTAAACTCATGTGTATGTCCTTAGATTTTAACTAAAGAGGAACATGAGAGGAGGAGGAGTGGATTGGGGGACGATCTGAGGCTCCAGCTGTTGGTGTGGAGTCTGAGGGGTCTGGGGAGGAGCGAGTTGGCCTAGGCCAGGAGAGGTGGAGCGAGCCACCTCATGCACCCCCCAACTCTGCCACCAGTGAGGTCGTGCCGAGGGGCCTGGGGCCACCACAGGGGAAGCCAGAGCCCCCTGCCCACAGAAGGGCCCTGGAGCAGCACGTGGGGACAGTGGCGGGGCTGGCATTGTGGGTGGCACCTGCCTGCCTCACCGATGAGCCAGAGGGAGCAGTGGGGCCGCCTCCTGGCTCGATGCTGAGCACGTCCGCCTTCCGAGTGGCGTGGCCAGGCGTGGCCAGGGCACTGCGTCTTGGGAAGCTTTGCGGAAGACTGGTCAGGGGTTCGGGGTTCGGGCGTCCTCCAGGGCAGGGCTGGAGTGGATGGCAGGGAGGAGCGTTCCATTGTTGTAGACCACTGCTCTGCCCCTGGCCCCTTCCCCAGCCTTCCTGTCTGCCCCGGGGAGGCCGGGAGGGTGGGGCCTGGGGTCTCTGAGCCTCCTGTGTGGGATCCTGCCCCAGGCCACCGAGCAAGGCCACGGTCATCCAAACCAGGCCCAGCTCTGTCCTAAATCCCACCTGGGCCCCCCAGCTCCAGATGTGGCAGGAGGCCCAGGCTGGGGGACACTCAGGAAAGGCACTGAGCCTGCAGGGGGGTTACGCCTGCTTCCCAGCCCCCAGACAGAGAACCCCCAACCCTGTTCTCCGTGCTTGTGGGAGGGGACTGGGGCGGCCTTGAAGCAGGACGGCTCCGGGCTCCAAGGCCCCAGTAAAAACTCTGTGCAAAGTAGGAAAGATGGATACACGGGGCCAGCAGGAGGCGCTCGGTAACAGCGCATCAGGTCTGGAGGCTGGGAGCGGGTAAACTGAGGCAGGAGAGCGGGAGGAAATGAGACAAAGCATGAGCAGGCAGAGGTGGAGGGGCGGTGACAGGCCGGCCGCAGAGACGACTGGAGTAGTCCTGGGCACATGAGATCCCTCGGGAAATGGGCCTTCTCCTGGCCTCTTCCGTGGGCTCCCGCACAAGCTCATGGGTGGGTCTAGGTGCCACGCTCAGTGCCCGATGCTCTAGTGTCCTGCCTGTGTCTCAGATTCTCCACGAGGAGCTGCAATGAGATAAATGAATAAAAATCGTTAGAAAAACAAATTGATGGGGCGCCTGACTGGCTCAGTTGCTGGAACGTGCGATCTCAGGGTTGTGAGCTCGAGTCCCATGCTGGGTGTACAGATTGCTTTAAAAAAATAAAATCTTTAAAAAAAAGGAAAGAAAAATAGATAACCCTTTTAGGGGAAAAAAACAAGACTCTCCCCATCCCCACGCCACAGTGGGGGTATTTCTCCATCATGGATAAATTAGCTTCTTCCTTTCTTTTAAAGGTAAAGGTAGTAGACTTGAATTGAAGCAAGAGAAACTGAGGCAAGACCAAAGGAAGGACTTCCCGGCCCGGAAGGTGGTGGGCCCCGGAATGGAGGGCCGTGGTGCTTCGGAGTGTCCCACGGGCCTGGGTTTGGGTCGGGACGGCCCCCCTTACTGTCTGTGAGATGGGGGGTGGGGGGAGTGGCACCCTCTAGGCTCGCGTGGCCTCCCCGCCAGTAAAGTGAGTGAGTTCAGGCGTCTCCTCCCAGAGGGAAATGGTGCATGGGACCCTGAGCACAGTGCGGGCGTACACACCGTTCCATAACGTCGGTTGCAAAGCCCCCGGGGCCGGGACAGTGGCCGGGGGCCCCCCGCGCTCCCTCAGCCCGCCTCCTCTCCTCTCTCCGCAGCACGGCCTACCATGGGCTCCGTGGGCAGCCAGCGCCTCAAGGAGCCCATCACGGCGGGCACGCCGGACAGCAGCATGGTGATGAGCTTCAGCTTCGACGGCTGTCGGCTCGAGGAGGAGGCGGCGGGGACGGCTCAGGGCCAGGGCGGCGCAACCAGGGGCGTCCCAGGTTTCACGGACTCTGGTGAGTTGGCGGGGGAGGACCCAGGTGCGTGTCTGGCCCCGAGCCGGGATGGGCCGTGGGAACCCTCGGGGAGCCTTGGGTGGTCCCCGAGCGCAGGGCGCTGCGTCCGTCAGGAGGGATCTGCCGTGGGGACGATCGAGCCGCTGTCTCAGGGACCTTTCGCTGATGCCATGTGTCCGGGGCGGGTCACGGAGCCTCATCTGGTCCACCGGGCGGGAGGGAGGGCGCCCGGGGAATCATGCGCTGCCCCGTAGAGCTTCCGTCTGGAGGTGACCTGTTGTCGCTTTGGTCACCTTCGCTGGCCTCGCTTCAGTGGAGATGGGCAAGTGCCTGAAGGGAGGACCAGTGTGAGGTGCGAAGACTTGATTTTTGTCCTGGCTCTGTGACCTTGGACAAGGGCCTAAACCTCTCTTAGCCTCGGTCCCCTCACCTCGAGGAAATGGCCAGTTGCCTTTGCGACCAGGCTTGCTGGGTAGAGAGGGCTGTGTGCGGGGCTGATGCTGGACAGGTTTGGGTTCAGCCCCATCCCTCTGCCAGCTTGGGGACCTTGGGCAAGTTACCATTGTCCGGGCTTTGGTTATGTCCTCTGTGAAAAGGGAACGGTCCAGGAGCCACACTCGATGTGGCTGCAGCAAAAGCCCCAAAACATGGCTTAGGGCTGTCTCTGCGCTCAGGAGGCCCCTCTGATAGTTCACTTTGGGGTGGCTGTAGTTTATGCTAGCACCACTCCAGGCTCAGAAGGAGGGGGGCTTATTCTCTGGTTCCACCCTCTGTCTCTGCACATGGGAAGCAGAAGTCCTACTGGCCAAGCCCTGCAATGGGTTGCTCCCCCGTGCCTAGGCGGAGCCAGCTCTGGGCCCATCCCCAAGGTGCCAGGCATCCCCTGGCCAGGCATGGCACGAGATAGCGTGTAGCCCTGGCAGCCGTGGCCATAGAAGTGGATGGTGGCCATGGCAGTGGTGGTTTTAACTATAGTGGCCTTGGTGATGGTGGCTGGGTCACTCAGGGTTCAGCCAAGAAACAGAGCCCAGTAGGAGATAAGCTAGACAGATGGTAGACAGTGTTGTCGATACGATGCAGGTGTAGAGATATATATATATATATATATATATGTATACACGCACACGCATGTGGATTTATTTCAGAACATAACCAACTACAGTGGAGCCTGGCTAAGGTGGTCTGAAGTCCATAAGGAAGTCTGAAGTCCTGCGCTGTTTAGGGTCTCAGGTCTGGGAGGACCTAAATGTCTTGCCTGATTAGGTCAGGCCCACCCAGGGCAATTTCCTTTTGATTAACTTAGAGGCCACTGAGGAGGGACTTTAATCCACAAAATTCCTGCCCAGCAGCAGCTCAGTCAGTGTCTGATTGAACAACAACGGATTAGTTCAGCCTGCCAAGTGGACCCGTAAAACTGACCCATCACAGTCCACCCCTTGCCCGGTTTGGCTCCCAAACAGAGCTCCATAACCACACTTAATCTCCAAATAAAGACACTGACAGAGTCATGCCACCCCTCTACAACCGAAAACACGCTGACGCTTTCCCCGGAAGATGCAAAGCCTGGCATGCCTCAGTCGCACCTCTCCTCTGACAGCCCATGATTTAAATCCTGAGATTTAACACAGGCGCATCCTCTGTTAGACGATGAGGTGATAAAGGGCACAAAACCCAAGCTCTGGGTTAATACACATACACAAAAATATTCCTATCGAGGTAAGGGATAAATACCCACAAAAACGGGCCTTCCTCGTGTCTGAAGGGGTCACGTGGCCGTGGCTGGTGTTTATAACTCCCTTTCTCCACTGCCCAGTCCTCGCCTTTTGCCCTCAGCTACTCAGCTGGTCATGCTGCTTTGCCTGGTGGAGTGACCCAGACCTTCATTTCTAAAGGTTAAGATCGGATCGTTACCGTTTTCCGTTGACTTCAGCCCCAGGGAGTGGAAGTCGTAGGAGATGCCGTGAGGAGCCTCTTGCACTGCAGGGATACTCCTATTCTGTTCCATCCCTGATAAGCCCCTGGTAGTCAGGATGAACCGCCCCAGCCAGGACGGCCACCCTCTTCTCTGCCTGTTGATTCAGGAGGAGCCCATCGTGGCCAGTGGCCGGTCGATGGGACTGTCGTGTGTCCGGGTAGAAGTGTTTCTCCCTTGGGAACCTGGACCCTCCCTTCGGGCCAGTGGCCGCGTTGCTGGCGGGTCTCTGAAGGTCATAGGGGCTGGCCCCATGTCCATTCCCACATCCACGTGCGCGCTCCCTGGATGCAGGAGTGC
The DNA here is from genome assembly GCF_002201575.2 of Neomonachus schauinslandi. Lineage (NCBI taxonomy): Eukaryota > Metazoa > Chordata > Mammalia > Carnivora > Phocidae > Neomonachus > Neomonachus schauinslandi. The sequence goes on along the minus strand of NC_058407.1, from coordinate 172,689,115 downwards.
TGACGGGGGAGCTCAGCGCCTTAGAGCATGGGCAGCCTCCCCAGCGTTTCGCCTCAGCTGAGTCTTCCAACGGCCATCCACGGTTCTGTGAAGCCAGCTGCCTGTGGCCGTGATGGTGATGGCCGTGGGTGGTTGCCATGACAGCTCTGGCCATGAAGCGGGGCGGTGGCCGCGATGCCGGTGGATAGGGTGGCAATGACCGTGGTGGTTGTGGGGATGGCGGTGCTACGCTAGACTCTGGTCCTGGCACAGTGGCCGTGGCTGCGAGGGGTCCGTCCCCCTCTTACCTGCTGCCTCTGGGTTCAGCGGTCGAGGAGCCAGTGACTGATGACCGCTACCACGCCATCTACTTCGCGATGCTGCTGGCTGGTGTGGGCTTCCTGCTCCCATACAACAGCTTCATCACCGACGTGGACTATCTGCACCACAAGTACCCAGGTGGGTCCCCCGCAGCCGCGCCACCGCCGCAGGCTGGCCGCCACCCTCCCGAACCTGCTCAGGGAGCCCGCGTTATTCAGCTGCAAGTCGCTGAGGGACTCGGGGCAGCCACGCCCCCTCTCTGGGTGTCAGCCGCTTTGGGGCGGGGCGAGGAAGCAGCGCCTGGCGGGGGTGGGTGCGGAGAGGGGGCTCCCCCTGAGCGCCTGCTGCCGGCCCCCCGCAGGGACCTCCATCGTGTTCGACATGAGCCTCACCTACATCCTGGTGGCGCTGGTGGCCGTGCTCCTGAACAACGCGCTGGTGGAGAGACTGAGCCTGCACACGAGGATCACCGCGGGTACGCTGCCCACACACCTGGCCTGCCACTCACCTCCCCAGGTTCCCGGCGCCTCAGTCTCCCCATGTGTAGGATGGGCACACCTCCTAGGAACGTTACAGGGTTCAGTGAGCGAAAATAGGGTCAAGGCCTTTGTGCACCCCCACATTTTGTCCTGGGGCCCCGTCTGCTCTTCCTGTCCCCTTCCTCTTCATGACGACATCCAGTTTCAAGGCCCAGCTCAAATGGTGCCTCCTCCAGGAAGCCTTCCAGGCACTTCTAAAGTGTCCCCGGCCCTCCCAGTATTAAGGAGAAAGGCAGACAGAGAGGGCACCTCTGACCGGGCTCTACAGGAAGGGTGGGACCAGGGGAGCCCCCGGCCCACTGCTCACTGCCCCCTCTCTGGCCTCTCCCCTAGGCTACCTCTTGGCCTTGGGCCCCCTCCTCTTTATCAGCATCTGTGACGTCTGGCTACAGCTCTTCTCTCATGACCAGGCTTACGCCATCAACCTGGCCGCTGTAGGCACCGTGGCCTTAGGCTGCACAGGTAGGAGCCTGAGCCGGGGCGCGGGCGGGGCTGGGGGGCTTGGCGCCGAGCCTCTGAGTGAGTACCCAGTGCGGGCCGTCCCACCCCAGTCCCGCCGCCTGCTGGGGGCGCCCCACACGGGGTGATGAGGGCTCGGTGCCAGGACGTAGCCACGTGCGTGCCCCCCACGCATGCTCGCTCACCGTGAGCGCACACCCCCAGGGCCTCCTGCGTCCACTGGCACATCCTACACAAAAACGTGCCCGTGCACCGCACCTGCACGCCACCCACACGCGCACACTGCACATCCACAGTGCTGTGCGCACCGAGCACCCACTGCATGCCGCGTGGGCGTTGAGGCGGTCCCGTGGTCGTCCCACGCATGAACTGCGCTTCGAGAACCATCTGCCCACGCCACCGTGTTCCTCTTGGGCCGTGGCTTTCTAAGTTATCTTTTTAACTTTTTATTTTGAAACTTTCAAACCTATAGAAAGCTTATAGGACTAGCACAAGGAACTCCCATAGACCCTTCACGTCGGCTCGCCGATGGCTGACATTTTGTCACGTAGGCTTTCTCTCTGTCCCCCGTATAGATACGTATATGTTTCGCCCCTGAATACGTATAAATATAAAATAGTCTGTGTTTTCACCCCAAACCATTTGGGTTCGAGGGTGTATTTTGTAGAAGGCAGGACGTTTCTTCTATCGCGGTGGTACGGCTGCCCGAGTCAGGAAGTATAACACCGCACAGCGCTGTTCTCTGTGACCCGTGTCCGCACTTCACCAGTCGCCTCGATAACGTCCTTTCTAGCGTTCTGTTCCTGACCCAGGATCCGATCCGGGATCACGCCCTGCGTCCGCTGTCACGTCTTTAATCCCCTTTAGTCCCGCGTGGTCCTCAGCTTTCCTCTTCCACGGCAGCGACGTTTGGAAAGGACCAGGCCGGTTGCTTTGTACTTTTTCACACTCTTTTTGAGCGGAAGGAAAAACATGGCACGCCATGAGCCAGTGAACACATTTGCGTGACGTGTGTGTTGATCCGTGAAATCAGGGCTCCAGGAAGTGGTGTCCTCGGGTCTGTTTTGTTCTGTTCTATTTTGTTAAAAAGCAAATGCCGGGAAGGAGGAGGAGATCCTAGTTTTCCTAGCGTGACTGCCCCGGGGTGTCCAGTAGGCCACAGATTCGCCAACCTGCAGGGTCCGAGCCCGGGCATCTTTCCCGCCCTGGATCCTGCTGAGTTTCTGCCCGTGTTGGTTAGGATGAGAGCAGGGAGGCTCTGGTAACCAGCTGGCCCAGAAATCTCAGTGGCTTCATAGAACTGAAACCACTATTTCTGGCTCTCGAGGGGTGTCCAACACGAGGCCGGAGGCAATGCTCCACACTGTCACTGGGAGCCAGGCCGCAGCGGTCCCCATCTGTCACACGGGGCCCCTTCGGTCACTGCCGCTGGGGGAAACCCCAGAAGTCCATGGGGGCTTTTCTCCACCTTGGCCAGAAGTATGCATGTTGTTTCTGCTCATATTTCATTGGCCAGAACTAGTCACAGAGCGTGGCCCCTGGCACATGCTGTTTGGTGGGCAGGGTGGGTGGACCCAATCCCTCCGCCACCAGGCCAGGTGATGGTGGCATCTCACGGTCACTCCTCCGTCTCTCCCCCCAAGTGCAGCAATCCAGCTTCTATGGGTACACGGGGATGCTGCCCAAGAGATACACCCAGGGCGTGATGACCGGGGAGAGTGAGTATCTGCAGCCCCCCAGGAGGAACCCCCAGCGAGGGGCCACGCACTGGGCTGGGGACGGTGACCGCCGTGTCCCCCTGCCTGGCAGGTGGGGGGCAGGGACTCCAGGCGGGAAGGGAACGGCTGTGATGTGTGCACATTTGTACAAGGGTGCAGACCTTTGTGATGTGAGCAGCGGGGGTCTAGGGGGACTCGGAGTGCTCGTGTGCCTTTGCACTCTGTGTGTCTGCCTGTGTGTGCGTGTGTGTGGGGGTGAGCCTGTCCAGACCTCGGAGCCCCAGACCCACGCGCTAACCTCTGCCCGGCACCCCCACTTGGCTTCTCAGACTCACTTTCCCAAACCCACCTGTTCTGTCCACCTGCCCCTGCTCAGCGAATGGCACCCCCAAACCTGAAACTTACCCAGCACCCTTAGACTTGCCCTCCAGGCTGATCCCAGCACTCCAGCCCAGGTCCAGGTAGCCGGCTCCCCTCTGGCCCTGCTGCCCCCGCCCACATATCAGGGCCCCTTTGAAGCACCTTCCTCCAGATGTTCTGAGTCTTCCTTCCGTGCTCCGATGGGCCGGGGTCCACAGTGCGGTCCAGGCGGAAGCTGGGCCCAGTTCTCGTCTTCAGGGTATTCTGCTCCTCTACCATGTGGGAGGTGGCCAGATGCCCCCAGGGCTCCAAGCCTTAGGTCTGTGGGGTTTGGTTCCAGGAAGGCCCGGGGCAGGCGGATTGCTTCTGTGTGTTTCATCAGGAGGTGAGCGAGGCGGCTGAGTGGTGCTGATTTGGGGTGGCTTAGGCAGCCAGGAGCCCCACACCCTGGGAGGAGCCCACAGTGGCCACAGCCCGCCTCTGCCAGACGCTGCCCAGGGGCTCATGGTCACACCCCCCACACACATCCTGTCTGACATGACCCCACCGCCCTCCCTTGTGATCTCGAGATCACACAGCCCCACACCCACGCCTCCTGTCAGCTCCCAGCACGTGGACAAGTTGCTCCTCCTGAGCCCCTGCCTGCCCCCCGATCCTGCGCATTTTTGGCATTTTTCTGTGACTTGTTTGCAGTTCTCCCACCGAGCTCTGGGAAGGCAGGGCCTGTGTCCTCTCTGTTCCCACTGTGTCCCCAGGGCGGGATGGTGCGAGGCACACAGCAGGCGCTGTATAAATGCTCCTGGGGTGTGTGTATGAGCAGACAGCAGTGCCCGGGAAAGGTCGTCTGAGCAGGCACATTCTGTGAACAGCTCCCTGCATGTCTGGCGCCTGGGCTGGGGCAGGGGCGGGGCTGGGGCAGGGAAGGGCTGGGGGTGCCGAGTGGGGGCTGGGGCCCAGGCCCAGCTCGGCACCCTCCCCACTCCAGGCACGGCGGGCGTGATGGTGTCCCTGAGCCGCATCCTCACCAAGCTGCTGCTGCCGGACGAGCGGGCCAGCACGCTCATCTTCTTCCTGGTGTCCGCGGGCCTGGAGCTGCTCTGCTTCCTGCTGCACCTGCTGGTGCGGCGCAGCCGTTTCGTGCTCTCGCACACCACGCGGCCCCGCGACAACCGTCCGGGCTGCAGAGCCGGCTACCGTGTGCACCACGACGTCGCCGCGGGCAACATCCACTTTGTGAGTCTGCCGCGCGCTGCCCCTGCCAGGTCCCGGCCCGGCTCCTCCAGCCGTGGCCTCCGTCACGCTGTGGTCTGGGGCTCCTTCCACCTGTGGACCCAGGCTCTTCCCTCGGCGCGCGCGGCTTGAGGCCCTGCAGGCCGGCCAGAGCCATCCTGGGGGGCGGGGCGCCCTCTGGTGGCAGCAGGGCTGCACGGCCCCGGAGGGACAGCGTGGCGGCGGGTGGGGCGGCCCCTGGAGCCTGAGGGATGACCCCGGGGCGCCGGGCGGGAGGAGCCCCCTGCGCCCCTCGGTGTCCTCAGCAGCGAAGTCCTCCCAGAGGGGCCACCCAGGGACCTGCCGTGTCACAGTGCTGGGACAAGGCCTGCAGTGGGGACAGGGCCCCTCAGTGGTCAGGGAGGTTCCCCAAGAAGCGGCCTCTGGGCGGAAACCTGACCCGAGTGGACGGGAGATGTGAAGGGTCCAGGGAAAAGCAAGTGCAAAGGCTCCGGGGCTGGAGGGAGCTCTGTGTTTGAGGGGCCGTGGGGGATGGGAGGGCGGGCGGGGAGCCTGGAGGGCCCCTCCCCACCCACACCCGACCGCCCCGTCCTCCCTCCAGGAGCACCAAGGCCCAGGCCTGGCCGACGGCGGGTCCCCGAAGGACAGCCCGGCCCACGAGGTGACCGGCGGCGGGGGCGCCTACACGCGCTTTGATGTGCCTCAGCCGAGAGTGACGCGGAGCTGGCCCTCCTTCAGAGGTGGGGGCGGGGGATGCGGCGGGCAGGGCGGTCCTCTGGGCATTGCGGGTGGCACCCCTGCCCCGGGGGGCCCAGGCGGGCGCTGACCCCTGAGCCCTGGCCCTCCGCCCACAGCCCTGTTGCTGCACCGCTATGCCGTGGCCCGCGCCATCTGGGCCGACATGCTCTCCATCGCCGTGACCTACTTCATCACACTGTGCCTGTTCCCGGGTCTCGAGTCCGAGGTCCGCCACTGCGTCCTGGGCGAGTGGCTGCCCATCCTCATCATGGCTGTGTTCAACCTCTCCGACTTCGTGGGCAAGGCAGGCCTGCAGCCCCTCCCGGCCCCTGGGGGAAGAGGGGGCACCGCGGGGGCGGGCCCTTCGGGATCCAGGGGAGGGGCGTGGGGAGGGGCAGGCCTTGAGCTGAGGACACCAGCGGGGAGGGGGGTAGCTGAGCCACGGCGCCATCCCCCCGCGGGCGGCCCCAGCAACCCTGCAGGGCAGCTCCCAACTGTGGGCCGTTCCCACAGGGCCGGCGCCAGCATCCTCCTTGTGTCTGTGCCCTGGAGCTAACGGGCCTCTGGGGCAGGTCTCCATAGACAGCACAGGGGGTACTCCCAGGGAGCAGGCACCTCAAAGGGGCCAGAAGAACGTGGGCAGGGTGCCCTGGGCTACAAGCGCAGGGTCAGGAGTTCCGGCTGGAGTAAGATCCAGGCTGCCGTCTCTGGGGCAGGCCTGACATGGGCCTTCTTCAGGTGAACGAAGAATGTGAGGCTCAGAGAGGGAAAGCCCTCTGCCCGAGGTCACACAGCAGAGCGGTCTGAGAAACAAGTCTGGTTCACGAGGGAGCAAGGCTTAGTTAGTGGGCTCGACCCCTAATCCTACTACTTCCTGCTTCGAGAACTGTTGCAGGTGAACCTGACCCTCGCAGCCTCGAGGGCCTCATTTCTCAAGCAGGGTCAGGAGCCCATCCTGGGAGGGTGCGGTGAGGATTGAACGGGGTGGGGGGGTCCCGTGCCGTGTTCAGATGGACGCCAGGCACGCAGCAAGGACCGTGTGTTGCTGTCACAGGGATTTGGTGGATTTACTGGTCAAGGCCGACAAAGGACAGGGACACACCCGGAGCTGGGAGCGTCTGGGGACGGGGCTGCAGTAGGTACTGGAGGGGCAGTGGGCTCGGGAGAGACGGGGAGCCAACGCGCCCGGCTCCCCGCAGATCCTGGCAGCTCTGCCCATGGACTGGCGGGGCACCCACCTGCTGGCCTGCTCCTGCCTGCGCGTGGTCTTCATCCCCCTCTTCATCCTGTGCGTCTACCCCAGTGGCACGCCCGCCCTGCGCCACCCGGCCTGGCCCTGCGTCTTCTCTCTGCTCATGGGCATCAGCAACGGCTACTTCGGCAGCGTGCCCATGATCCTGGCGGCGGGCAAAGTGAGCCCCAAGCAACGCGAGCTGGCAGGTAAGGCCCGGAGGCCCACAAAAACCACGGCCACGTAGCCAACAGGTGCGTCTGGGTTGCAGAGTCAAGTCAGCCTCAGGGAGCTCACAGGGGCGGCACGTTTCCTTATTCCCTCATGCATCCCACAACTGCTCGGTGAGCCCCGACTGCATGCCAGGCCCTGTTCTAGGCGCCAGGGGCATGGGGCAATGGTCCCTGCGCTTGTGGGGTCGTGTAGCGCATTGAGTGGTGGTAAGTATGACGGAGAAAAACCAAGCAGAGAAATGGGATGGGGTCGTCGGGATGGGGAGTTTGCAATGTAAACGGGACAGTCTGGGAAGGCCTCTCCGAGGAGGTGACTTCTAGCAGAGACCTAGAGGAAGTGGTGAGGGAGCCAGCCCGGGGGCAATGCAAGGGAATAGCCCTCACGAAAGCCCACGGCAGAGCCCGCGGTGGGGGGGGCGGGTGCCAGGGTAGGGGTGGGAGGCCCGAGGAGGGGCAGGACCCGAATGTTTGTTTGGTGGTAGAGCCCACAGGGCCAGCGGGTGGATTGAGAGACCGGGTGTGAGACAGGGATCGGGGGTCGAGAAGGAGTCCCCGGGTTGGGGCTGTCCCAAGATCGCTGTCCACTGAGATGGGAGGGGGGTTGGGGGAGCGGGCCCTGGAGCGTGTTCTGGGCACAGCGGTTCAAGAAGCCCTTAGACGTCCCGGATCGTCCATGACAAGGAAGCACGTGGAGATGGGGGGCTGCAGACAGAGAAGCAGGCAAGGCCTGGGGCACCCCATGAGTTCACCGCGGGCGTAACGGTCCCTGGAGGGCCGCCTCCCTGGGGGGCGGGCTGTGGTCACTGTTCCATGCCCGAAGAGCCGCGGCGGGGACTCCAGCCCGGTGTCAATGCCGCCGGGGTGGTCCTCTGAGCGCCCCCCGCTGCCTTGCCGTGCCCTGCCTGCCGCCTCAGGTCCAGTGTCGCCCGCAGGGAACACCATGACCGTGTCCTACATGACGGGGCTGACGCTGGGCTCCGCCGTGGCCTACTGCACCTACAGCCTCACCCGGGACGCCCCCAGCAGCTGTTTCCACACCTCCACCAACTCCTCCTTCCCCACTGGCCTCTGAACCAGGCCCGGGCACCCCCCTGCCCCCCGAGGCCCGAGGACCCCCCCCGCCTGCAGTGCCTGTGGGGCCCCGGCCGCCTCCTCGTGCCAGCCACGCCCCCCGTCACTCTGGCCCCAGGGTTCTGCTGAGCCGTTGGCCACCCGGGGCCGCCCAGCACTGTGCTCCCCGTTCTGTCCCGTGCCTGCCCTTCACCCCCTGTGTGCGGTGGCCCCCAGGGTCACAGCCCTCCCCGGCCAGGAGAGGACCACCCCCATCCGTGGCCCCCGACCCCAGCCCTCCTCCACCAGGGAGCCCTCCTCACGGACATAAGAGGTCCTCAAGGAGCGAGCCTCTCCCCTCCCACGGTTCTTAAACACCGATTCTCCCAAACAAATGCACTTGCCACGAAGGAACCGTAGCCCGGGGTCTGAATGGCCTCAGACCGTGGTCTATGACCATAGCTTCGGCGCCAGCCTGGGTGCCCCCACCCCACACTGAGATCCCCCCAAGTACCCAGGCACCCACCTGACACCACAGGCCTGGGGGTCTGCACCTGCCCGGGGACCCCTGTCCACGTCTCTGGCTCCTCCATCTGTCCGTGATACCACAAGGGGACACACCCTGGCTGAAGTCACCGCTTGACTGAGACCTTGATCCTCATCCATTGAGGCCCAAGGAGGGACGTGAGTCCCTGCGAGGAGGGAGGGGTGCAGGGTCCCTCCCCAGCCGGGACCCTCAAACTGAGGGGATTCTGCAGCATCTTGCCAAAGACAGGCTTTTCCAGGGGGAGGACAGCCTGCCGTGCCACACCCATGGCACACCCGTGACCACCCCGCCCCTCCGTGTCCTGTCCCCCCGCCCCCCGTCTGTCCACTAATTGTACCGCACTGGCCATTAAAAGATGAAGGCAGAGAACTGCCCAGCTGCTCCCTCCAAGTAGCGTCTGTGTGGGTGGGGGCTGCCCCCGCCACCTCGCTCCCTGGTGGTGGGGGAAGGGGTCCTGGTGGGGTAGGCCACCCACATGGCTGGGACCTGTCTTTCATCTGCAAAGTGGCCTGAAGTTCCTAGGGGGTGGGCAGGGGTGAACCAGTCCGGTAGTGGGAGGGTGTCCGTGAACCTGGTAGGGGGCGAGCTGGGCGTGGGAGCTAGAAGCATCGGGGTGTGAAGGGCACCTTGGTGCTCCTTTGGCCCTCAGGTCAGGGAAAAGGGCTGCATCCCATCCATTTGAACGGGAAGACAAAGAGGGGACGGAGCTTGCCCCCTGCCCGCAGGGACGGAGCCAGGACCTGAGGCTGAGGGTTCTGGGTTCGAGTCCCGGCTGTGCTGTTGATTCGTGTGATATGAACAACTTCTTGTACGGTTTGGTGCCTGTTTCCCCAAGCAGGGGTGTTGGTCCACTCTTTGACGTGGGTCCCTTGGAGAAGGGCTGGGGAGGGGGCTGGCCATCAGAGGGGCTGTGTTCCGGGCCTGTGGCCTCGGGGGCCCGCCCACCGGGACCCACTGGGCAGGCATCACCCCCAGGCCCCCAGGTGGGTGCCCTGGCAGCCCTGGGAGCCAAGACTTTGAGGCGATACCACAGGGGCCACCAGGTGGCGCCAGTGCACTGCTCCTGCGTGTGGGAGTGGCCGCCGGCTGTCTGTGACTCGATTTCTCTGAAACAGGAGGCCCATCAGGGTCCTTCCCCTGGCGGGTCCCTGGGCAGGTACCTGTGGGGTCAGCCTGAGAGCTGACCTCAGGGCAGGAGGGGGGCGGCAGCACCAGGGGCAGGGCCCAGCCTCGCCCAGCCCTGCAGGGTGCAGCCCTGCATCGCCACACCTGCCCAGGACCCGCTCAGACCACTGGCACTGGCCCTGTTCTTGTGGTCTTCAGATGTGGGCAGGCTGGGAGTGCCGACCTCTGCATTTTCAAGGGGGAGACGGGGTGCAAGCCCTGCAGCCTTGCACGGGTCAAGAACGCTTCCGGCCCTGGGGGGACACATCCCGTATCTCAGCCACCCAACACAGTGGCCACTGGCCACTTCAGGTTGTTGGCCCCTGGGGACGTGGCCAGGGCCACTGAGGAACTCTTCATTTCCCTTCATGCACATTAACCTGGGTGTAAACAGCCCCGCAGTGGCGCCCCGCTCCTGGCCCCCCCAGCCGCTGGCCAGCACCACGCACCCCCTGCCCCAGCCCTCGAAATGAACCACTCCAGACAACGGCAGTTCTCCGATTATAGCTTTTTCTCTTTTCTTTTCTTTTTTTATGAAAAAATCACACAGAATTCGCCAACAAACAAAATTCCAAAAGAAACTTAAAAAAAAAAAAAAGGAAAACAGTAATTCCCCCAAAAAACAAAACCAAAGTCTGGCTTTTCCTTCCCTTAAGATTGTCTGGACGAGGCCTCCGTCCCCCTGGAAGGCGCGGGGGCTGGTAAGTGCTCTCGGGGCCGAGCCGGGGGAGCGGGGCCACTGCGCCCGGCCGGCCCCCTGTCCCCCTCCTCAGCCTCTGCTCTCCCTAACTGCTTCTCCGTTCTGGGGGCGAGTACAGTACACCTGGGCCGGGGGTGCGGGGGGGCAGGGTGTGCTCGGGACGAGGGGGGCCCGTGAAGCTGGGTGCTAGACACTCACAATCTAATAGGAAATAAAAAATATTCTGCACGTCAGAATGTGTTCGCTTTTTTTATAATTTCATAGCTATTTTTTCACAGTTTTAAAAAGTTTATATTTATATATATTTATATATATTTATCTTTATATATATAATTAAAAAGTTGACTCCATTTAAAGGCATATGATACAGGGGCGGGGAAGAGTCTCTTGGTACAATAAAACTATACAGGTTATAAGAACTGCCGCTGCCTCCGGGCGGGCCGAGGCCTGGGCGGGAGGGCCGGGCATGGCGGGTCAAGGACTTCAGCACCATTGGGGTTGTGTGTAGTGTAGGGGCCGGACTGGGAGGGGTGGGCCCTCCCTGGGGCCTCAGGGCCTGCAGCCCCCCTGCCTGGCACCTGGCCGAGGCTGCCGGGCTCCACCCTCACCTGGCTCTCGCGCCCGAGTCCAGGCCGTCCTGAGAGGGCAGAGGCCGGGCCCCCGGCCGGTGCCCAGAGCAGGCCTGGCCTGGTCGGTGAGGCTGGTGGGCAACCATCCGGCCACCCCGCCCCGTCTCATGGCGGGAGGCTTGGGGTGGGGCTCCGTGCTGAGGGGGCTCGGGCACTAGGAGCCCCGGGGAGGGCCCTCAAGCAGCGGGAACCCCCGAGCGAGTGTCAGTTTGGTTCCTCGGGAACCCCCTCCCCACTGAATCCCCGGTGGGCCTCGGCCTCGGCCTGGAGGCGCCTGGGTCCTGGGGGCCCGGCCCGGCCAAGTGCTTACAAGGTGCTGGAGGGGAGGCCCCAGAGGGGGGCCCAGCAGAGCCATACCCTGATAGCTGAGAGGAGCCCCGTCTGGAGGGGCACCGGGGGTTTGGGAGGGGGCTGGGGACGTGTGCACACGCGTGCACGCAGGTGCATGCATACAGGCACACACGTGTACACACGCACGCCGGGGCGTCCAAGGGCACACTTGCATGCACACAACCAACGCACGTGGCCCCCGAGACGTGGCAGTGATGGCGAGGGGCCCCCGCTGGCCCTCGGGGCGCAAGGCGGCCGGCAGGGCGCTGGGCGCTCAGCAGAGCACAGGCACGCCGTCGGTGGAGAAGATCATGCCCGTGGTGGGCTCGTAAGTGCCCGCGAGGTAGTACAGACCCTCGCTGTCCTGGTACTTCTTGGTCTTGAGCATCTGCTCGTACTGCTCCAGGCCCACCACCAGGCACTTGTGCGACACGGTCTGCACGTCGTTCTCGTCCACGTGGGAAGACTGGTAGAGGGCGCGCTGCGGGCATGGCAGGCGGGCGTCAGGGCGGGCGGGAGACAGGGAGCACCCCCCCCGGACCAGAAGGACCGGGGAAAACCCTGAGGGCAGAGAAAGAGCCCTCCACCCCCACACCGGCGACGGAGAAACCGAGAGATCCCGAGACAGACACACAGACCAAGACAGAGAGACCCTCAGGCTAAGGACCCCAAAGCGCGGCGGACAGCAGATCAAAGCCAGACACGGGGCTGGGCTCAGGGGGCCGGACGCCACGGGAGCCCAGCTTCCCCCAACGCCCAAGCTGTGTGCAGAGGGCTTGAGAGGCCCAGCCTCCACCCCGTGCCCCTACCTCCATGAAGTCCTTCCTCTGGCTGGAGGCCCGCAGGGCCGCGGGCAGGCTGCGGCCGGACTTCTGGTCCCAGTGCTGCGCGTGGGACAGACGGGGGGTTGGTGAGCCTGGCGCAGCCCCACCCGACCCCAGAACCAGGCACCCCGGCCTCAACCTCTGGCCACCCGGCCTCACCTGGCCCTCGTGGAGGCGCTTGCCCGGGCTGGTCTCCTCAGGGTGGTAGAACCACTTGACGCGGACCACCATGTTGCTGCCCCACGACTCCCACATGCTCTGGATGCGGCCGATGTAGGGCAGGTTGGGGCGGCCGGCCGACAGGAACACGGCGCAGTCCCCGATGCGGATCATCTCCTTGCCGCGCACGATGGCCTTGTAGAAGAGCTTGCGGGCCTTGCCCTTCATGCCGCGGCGCTGTGGGACATGGAGCGGGGGAGGGGGGTGTCAGGGGGCCCCAGGCCAGCCCTGCCGCCTGCAGCCTGATCCCCGAGCTCTGGGGTTCTGCAAGGGGCGGGCTGGGAGGGAGCAGACCCCCTGCCCGCTCCAGCTGGGGAGCCTTCTTCATCTCTTTGCCCACATGGTGTCCGACAGTGACACAAAGGACCCGCAACTAAGAGGGACTTCCCGTTCCCTGTCCGAAGGGGTGCTGGCATGGGACCCCCTGGGAGGGCCCACAGACCTCGCACCTGCTGTCCACGAGGCTCACATGGCCCGGCCCAGCAGCCCCCTCCTGACCTCCGACTTCCAGACAGGGACAGTGAGGTCCAGTGGGGGAACAGCGCAGGCTCCCAGCTTTGCCTCTGGACAGAGCACAGGGCTCCACCCCCCACGGCTGTCACACAGCCATTCCACATCCCCTGGGGCCACAGGTCATTGGCTGTGCAGCCTCGTTCTTACACCCCCACAGGCAGCGTGCGGCCGGGAGTCAGCTGCCCAGGTGGCCTGACCAGGGCCGAGGGAGTGGGGGGCATGGGCCGAGGGCTGTCCCTGGGACCATGTCAACCCCCAGGGGAAGCCCCTGACTAAGGTTGGCCCGCAGGATCCAGCACGAGGCCCACATCTGCCGGTCCCAGGGCATGCTGGGTTTTTCTTAGTCACTCAACAAACACTTCCTGGGCTGGCACGGGGACAGACAAACAGGTCCAAGGAGGGAACACACCAAAACCCCAAAACCCACCACAGCCCCAGGCAGCTCTGGGGGCAACTCCCCGAGAGACCAGACCTCAGCAAAGCTCAGCCCTCCCACGGAAGCGGTGCGCGATCTCCTCAAACTAAGATCTAAAACTCACTCAGCCAGGTGACTCTGAACCAGTTCGCCTAAACAGGGGAGACCTACATGCTCGTTTCAACCTTCTCCAGCAGCCCCTTTTTCTACTTTTAATTCCTCAGACCCCCCGTGGGGACAGACTTTGATGTCCTTGTCACTGATCGCCTGCACATTCTATTCTATAAACTGCTCAAGTTCTTTTCAGCTCAAGGCTGAAGATGAATTCAAGCTGAGGTGGACGGCTATGATTTCTCCACCAACCCCTCTTTGACAGCCGTTACGTTTCTGGCATTCCGGGGCTACTCCTCTTGCTCCTCAATCCACGTGGCTCCCCAGTGGGGCCAATGCCACCCCTGCAGCGAGCACCGGACTTGGCCTGGCCAATCTGGACAGCCGGTCCTCCTCCCGGCATGGTGACTGGCTCAGAGGTGGGCTCGGCACCCAAGCCAAAGACATTCCACCAACTTCAGCGTGAACCCCTTGCAAAAAGATCCTTCCTCCCTCCTGTCACTTCTGAGCGGGTAGAACACGAGCTGGAAGCTACCAGGGCTGCTTGCTGCCAAGAGGGAAGGAGACCAGTGCGAAAGCAGGAAGGAGCAACTGAAGCCTGGAGCACGGACCCACCAGTGGGTCTGAAGACAGCTTTCCAAACCCCTGGATCCAGCTGTACCTGAAGCTGCACCCCCCTGGACTTTTCTGTTAAAGTGGCCAATAAGTCTGGCCCTGGGCTCTGTCCACTGCAGCAGTGAGGGCCCTGATGCTAACACAGGGCAGGAGCCAATCCCGGTGGAGGGGAGACAGCAAGGATGTGCCCGTCTTCGGCTCAGAAGCACCTGCTGGGACCAGAGCTCCAGGAGGCCTGGTGGAGAAGGTCTGAGTGCAGCTTGTCAGGGAAGATCCTACATGCTCAAATTTGCTGTCCCCAGCGGTGGCCTTGCCAGGAGAGGCTTTCTCATCCAGGAGCCAGCAACCCCCGCGGGCTGAAAGTCAGACAACTTAGGCTCCGTGGGGTCAGAAAAGCAGATTATCTGCCCCAGGTTCAAGTTAGTGCCTCCAAAGCAGGGAAGCCGTGGGGAGAGCGGGAGCTGAGAGGGGGTGGGGTGCTGCGCGCTCCCTGACTCCCTGCTCCGCACGCCTTCTGGAGAGCCCTCCAGAGGCACTGGCACAGGGGGCCCCCAAGAGCCACTGCTAGGACAGAAGCCCCCAAGCTAGGGTCTCGATTCCGAACCTCTCCCCCACTTTTCTGGCCTTGTTAACATACCTCAGGGAGCAGACACGACATAAACCCCCCAGCAGCTTCCCAAGGTCTCAGGAGGTGCATTGTCAGACCCCACCAGCTCGGCGCTGTCAACCCCCAAGTCCCTATACCTGCCCTGGCAGGAACTGGCACCGGAGGGGGGAGGGGTACAGACCGCCTGGGACTGGGGGGACGGGCGCTGCGGGCAAAGCTGTCGAGCTGTACCTCCAGACAAGCAGCCAGTCTTCCTGTCCAGGGGCACGGGACGGACTGGTGACCCTGGGGGCTGTTCCCCCTGCACACGGAAGCTTCTCGGGGGCCTGTGTGCATGTGTGGTGCACATCCATGTGTGCACAGGGCACAGGGTAGGCCGGGAGGGCTCTTTCTGGAGAATCACCCTCTACTACAGGACTGGCCGACTGACCCTAGACCTGCGCAACCAGAACGTTCTCCCTTCGCTCCACTGTGGGTGCGTGGGGAGCTGGTCCAGCCTCGGACCTCTGCCGGCAAACATGGGGAAAGCAGCGCCTCCTGCTGGGGTCGCCGCCACGGTCACCCCGAGGCCGAGGGACGTTCTGCCGCAAGGCGACAGCACAGAGTCAGGCTGTGGGGTTTTGAGAGCCCCTCTGCATGGGAACTGGACGCCCGCCCAGGGGGCCGTCCCTGCCTGCTTTCTGGCCCGTGTTCCGAGGGGGCGGGTCTGGGCCCAAGACAGCACTGCTCTGGGGAGGACGCAGCTTCGGACCCAGCAGAGGGTGTCCTCACTCTGAGACTCGGGGGCCGCGAGTATAACGTGGGATCGCCCCACACGGCTCACCCCCACCCTCCTGGTGCGGGGGCTGGGCAGGTGGGCGGGATGGAAGGACGGGCACGCAGGGGCAGACCCCCGCCCTCGGCTACCTGGGTGGGCTTGCCGAACCACTTCCAGAGCTGCCGGGCAGGCAGGAAGGCGGCGATCTTGGGCCGGTTCTCCACAGACGGCAGGCGCTGCCGCTTGGCCAGCTCCTTGGTGGTGGGCAGGTGGACGCCCTCTCTCTTCTTGGGTCGGCTCTTGGCCCCGGCCCCGGCCTGAGCCTTGGGCGGCAGAGGCTGCGGGGGCTGCGGCGGGGGCGCCTGGGGCGGGGGCGCCGGCGCCTTCTTGCCCGGGGGGTGGGCCGCGGAGCGAGCCTTGCCCGCCGGCTTGGGCGCCTTGCTCGGGAGGGCCGGGGGGGCGGAGGGGCCGGCCGCGGGGGCGGGCGCGGCCTCCTCATCGGAGCTGCAGGAAGAATCGTCGGTAGTGGAAGAGGATGAGGAGGAGGACGAGGAGGACGAGGAGGAGGACGAGGACGAGGAGGAGGACGAAGACGAGGAGGACGAGGACGAGGAGGACGAGGACGAGGAGGAGGACGAGGACGAGGATGAGGAGGAGGAGGATGAGGAAGACGAGGACGAGGACGAGGAGGACGAGGACGAGGACGAGGACGCCCTGGAGCTGGAGGCGCTGCAGTTCCGGCCGCCGCCCTGGCCCTCCTCCTCCCCCTCGGTCTCGGAGCTGCTGCCGCTGCCACCGCTCTCGCTGCTGCTGCCACCGCTCTCCGACTCCTCGGCCCCGTCCTGCTCCGCCTGGCCCTTGTCCGGGCTCTTCGGGTTGCCCGAGTCCTCGAACTCGAGCCCGCCCCCGGGCTCCTGGGCCAGGTCGCCATCCGCAGCCTTGGGCCGGGCGGCCTTGGGCTCACCGCCGCCGCCGCCCGCCGCCGGGGGGTAGCTGCCCAGGCCCAGGAGGCCCTTGGGCTCCTGCCAGCCCCCAGCCCCCGGGTCCTCCCGCAGAAGCAGGGCCTCTTTGGCCTTCTTGCTTTTGGGCGACGTCACGCCCTCGTGGTCCAGCTTGACGAGCAGCTCGGCCTCCTCCCCAGGCCTCCGGGGGCCCTTGGGGGCCGCCTCTTCGGCAGCCCGGGCCTTCTTGGGCTTGGGCCGGGTGGCGGGCATGGTGATGGGCATGGAGACAAGGGGGGCGGGGGCCAGGACCGCGGCGGGGGCCGGCAGCTCGCCAAAGGGCTCAGGAGCCGGGCAGCTGGTGAAGGTGGACGGCGCCGGGCTGGGCTGTGGGGGCGCTGGCCGAGCCTTGGGGGCTTTGGCCCGCTTGTCCACGGGTTCTGGGGGGCTCTTCTTGGAACTCGGGGTGCTGATCGGCTCCAGGGCCAACGGGGTACTGGGGACCTCCTCTGTTGGGCCCCCCTCCTCCAGGACAGCAGCTCTATCTAGAAGAGAGAAGGAAAAAGCTTCGGTGAGGCCAGGGCCAGGGGCTTCCCAAGCCAGAAAGCCCTGTTTCCAGCCCGGCCCTGCCCGTTCCTGAGCAGCACCCACTCTGGGCTCTCAAGTCACTGTCATCATATAGGTGGTGACCCCAACATGGTTCCCCGGCCATCTCGGCTCCTAGCACTTGTCCCTGAATGCTGGAGTGAACCCCCTGGCTAAACCTCTGCTCTGCCCCCGACAGACCAACGTGCCTCCCAGAGCCTCGGTTTCCCAGTCTGTCACATGGTCCAAGTGGCCCTGCGACCAAGTCCCCACAGAGGTGTGCAGCCCGTCCCCAGCCATTCCCACACCTGCCCTTGTGCCTCGGCCGAGCAGGGGCCGACATACCACTCTTGGCTTTGGTGCTGGGTTTCCGCCCACGCCCTCGTGCCTTAGAGCTGGGCTCCTCAGACCCTGGCGTGCCCCCATCTTTGCTGTCCCCGGTGTCTTTGCTGGTCTTCCGGCTGCGGCGCTTGGCACTTGGCACCAGGAGGGCTGGGGATGGCTCCGCACCTGCAGAGCAGGACAGATGGTGGCTTAGGCCCGGGTCTCTGCTCTCCAGGCGGCCCGAGCATCCTCTGTGACGGCGGGCGGGGGCTGGATAACCCCATCGCTCACCCCACTTGGCCTGCCTGCAGGGGCTGCACAGTTGGGGAGGGCAGCCCCATCTGCAGGGGTGCACTCAGGTGTGTGCACGCACAAAAAGCTCCATGCAGGCTCCTCAAATGAACGGACTGGGTGGAGCTGAGCCAAGATCCCCCCTTCCACCTGGAGAATGCCCAACCACTGAGCCCCAGAAGTCAGGCAGTCCTGCCTCTAGTCGTGGGACCCTGGAAGTCACTCCCCTCCTGGAACCCAAGCTTCGTGTTACACGCAGGACCGAGGCAGGAATTCAGTGGTCTCGTGGACATGGGGAGCATGGAACATTCAGTAATGGTGCCTGACCAGCCTCGACGCAGGCCTGGGGAGCCCCGGGAGCCCCTCCCTGACACCCACTCTGGGAGCCCCAGCCACGGTTCCTGCCATTGCCATCCCAAGGGTGTAAATGGTCCAAACGGTGGCCAGCGCCCAGAGCCGGGCTCACAGGGGAGCCAGGTGTGGACGTGGGGGTCATCCCTCACCCCCCAGGCAGCAGGGCTGGCACTCACACTGGATCTTATAGTCAGGAGGCAGAAGGCGGATGTGGGAGAGAGGGATCCTCCCCGTGTCCCCGTCATCGAACTCCACAGTGATCAGGTCCCCGTCATCCTCGAGGCCGAGCAAGCCTGTTGGCAAAGGGGCAGAGTCAGGGAGGCCAATGGACCCCGTTCTCAAAGGGGCACAAGGCGAGCAGAAACCAGCCGGTAAGCAGCACTGGGCTTGAGATGTGCAAGGGCAGGTACACAGTGGGGCAGAATGTGAGCTTCAGAGCATGCGGTCCCAGCAGGAGCACCAGCACTCCCATTCCGGCATCCTGACTCCCCCCAAGCAACAGGGGGGGAGGCAAAGGCGGGCACCCTAAAGGACAGAGGGAGCAGGCGAGGGGCTGGCGGCAGGTGGGAGCACGGCGTTTCACACCCATCTGCTCTCAGGGGCCTGGAGGGAGGCCGGTTTTCACAAGGGAACCCCACAAGGCTCAGGCCCAGGAGGCACCCAGCACCTCTGAAGGCAGGGGTCAGGGGACCTGTCACTGGACAGGCTGAGGGTGTAGGCCTGGGGTTCAGCAGAGCTGGGTGGTGACGCCCACCCCGCTCCCACACGCAGATGCCCGGCCGGACCCCGAGGACAGGGCCGTGGGTGGTGTGCCTGCCGGCAGCAGGCACACCCCAGGTGCTGGGACCTGGGGTCCCCACAAAACAAGCCTGCCCATGCACACGGTTTCCAATCCGCTTCCTAGGGACCACCAGGGCCGAAAGGACAGCCTCCCAGAAGAGGCAGACGCGGACCAGAGAGGTCAGGGGAGGCTGAAGAAAGCGCACAGGACCCCCTTAGAGGGAGGAAGGGGGACTCAGGAAAGGGAGCTGGGGAGACCCGACATGGAAACAGTACATTCTCCAAGAAGTTTAATAAAAGGTAACACAGATATAAGCAACAGCAGATGAAACAAAATAATATAAAAACAAGGACACAAACGTTCAAAAAAGAAAAAGAAAAAAAAAAAGATTCAGAGAATAAGAAAAAACTCTTAGGAATTTCTTACATGACAGTAGGAATCTCAAAAATTCAAGAGAATGGAAGGGCCAGAAGGACAGGGTTAGCCAAGGAAACCTCCCGGGAGGTAGAACAAAACGGTGAAGAAACAGACAACCGACAGGAGAAAAGATACAGGCGCCGCGGGCGGCCCACGGGGGTCACGGCAGGCGCCAGGCACAGGGGACATTTGCTTCAGAGCCTCCGCCCCCAAGTCCCCAGCAGTGCGCACACACGGACACGGAGATACACGGACACGGAGACACACACACACACACGAAATTCCAGCTCTAGGAATAATGAGAACATCCTAACAGTTTCCAGAGAGAAAAAGCACGTCTACAAAGACCTGGCTGTAAACATGGCATCGAACTTCTCAGACAACCTCGGAAGCCGGATAACAACAGACCGGTGACTTTGAAGCGGTGACGGAAAATCATTTCCAACCTAGAATGTCTCCCCAGCTCAATGCCCGTAGCAGCACTGGGAATGAGGCAGAGAAAGACACGGGCGTGGCCCAGGAGCTGGAGAGATGGAGTTCTCAGAGGGATGACCAGGGGGAGCCCCTAGGATGACCCCATCGTGGTCCAGGGGGACAGAAAGCTCCGGGGCTCCCGATCACGATGAACTGTTACCACAGGCAGAGGCCCTCCTGCCCGGCACCCCCGCTCCCACCTTCTGCGTCTACATGGACACTGGGTGGCCGTGGGGTGTGCCGCACGGGCCAGCTGGTCGGGGTGACGGGTGTTTTTTGTAACGTAATGAACATCCACATCCCCATCTCCTGGAAGTGTGGGGTCTGCAACAGCTAAGGGGGGTGCTGTTCGAGCATCTGCTGTGTCTGTCTGAAACCTGTACCTGCACCTTCTGGGGCTCCTGTTATTTTTATTTTTTTTTAAAGATTTTATTTATTTATTTGAGAGAGAGAATGAGAGAGAGCACATGAGAGTGGGGAGGGTCAGAGGGAGAAGCAGACTCCCTGCTGAGCAGGGAGCCCGATGCGGGACTCGATCCCGGGACTCCAGGATCATGACCTGAGCCGAAGGCAGTCACTCAACCAACTGAGCCACCCAGGCGCCCATGGGGCTCCTGTTATTTTCGTCCGCCTAGCTCCCAATCTCTTACTCTGCTAACAGCACCCCAACTTTCCCGGGGGGCCACCGTCCCCTCTCCCGTCCACATGTGCAATCAGAAAGCCAACCTCACTCGTTAAGTGTCGGGGATGAGACCCACAGCAGTCAATGAAATCCGCGTGACCCAAGCCGGCCACGCAGGCTCCACCCCAGGACTTCAATGGGGATCGAGAGACTTGCCCCGATGCCAGGATTTGGTAAGACGGCGGCCCCCCAAGGAGCCGGGTGTGAAGCCAGCCCCACCGCGTGAACCGGGCCGGCCCAGAGGCCCCGTGAGTTGCAGCTACGCGAGCCGGCACCACCGTTTCTGCACCGTCGGGGCTGGGGCTCGACCGAATGCGCCAAGAGGAGGGGGCTGCCGGGGAGGGCGTGGGGGCGCCTCACCTCGGACCACGGTGCCCGGATACAGGCAGCGGTACTGCTGACTCCAGTAGGCCGCGATTCTGGTCCCCTGCGGCAAGAAGCGGGTGGAGGCCGGCCTCACGTCGTTGATCTGGGAAAGCCAAGCACTGAGCGCCAGGGGGGACGAGGGACGGGCCCGGCCCCCATCCTCTCAGGCGCCCCACCGCCCCAGCCCCTCACCGCCTCCTGCAGCAGCTGCTCCAGACAGTAGATGTGGGGCCGGTTCCCGCGTTCGCCCTCCACCACCACACGGTATCTGCAAGGCCACGGCACGTACGGGGTGAGGGGACAGACCCCGTGGACCTCCCCAGAGGGACCCCTGACCTCAACTCCTGGCCCCCGGGGTGTGACGTCGGAGCTTGGGGGTTTGCTGACGCCCTATATAAACCCGGGGCAAGTCTTTCCCCTTCTGGGTCTGTTTCCTCCCCTGTACAGAGAGGGGTGGCGGGTCCAAGAGAGGCCAGCACATCCTGGGGGCTGACCATGCCCCGCCGGCCATCCCGCAGAGAGCGCCGCCCGCCCGGGGCCATTCACCCAGCTCAGAGAAGCAAAGCCACCTGCCCCCAGAGGACCGGCACCCTGGACACGGGACCAGCTGAGGGTCTTCAGGCCCTGAGCCCGGCGCTGCCCCCAGCCCAGTCCCCCAGGTCCCCAACTCACATGTCCGGTGAGTGCACCGTCTGCACGTGCCCGGCGTACAGCAGCTTGTCGTCCATGGGGATGAGCACACGCAGGCCGTCCTTCAGTTCGTCCTTGTCGATGATGCAGGAGCGCGGAGCTGCAGGGGGATCGGCAGTGAGGCAGGGCTGGAGCCAGGGGACAGCCAGGAGACCTGCCCTCCCTGCCCCCCACCTCTCCTCCCCGCCCTGCAGGCCATGTGTGTGCACACAACCACCCATGTGCCCAGACAGGCCTCGTGCAGGGACACACAGTGGGGCCCTGAGCAGTACCCCCCATCCTGACCCAGGCCTCCAGAAAGATCCCAAGCGGGAAAGAACCAGGGGTGACAGCCTGCACGTGCTGCCCATCCTCTACCCCAAAGACCACCACCCTTCAGGCCTGGGCAGGAGGCTCCAGGTCATCGGCCCCCACTGCTACCCCTTCTGCCAAACCTCCAGGACTTCCACCTGGAATGCCACTGGTCCTGGCGGAAGCCAAACTCCCCTAGCCAAACTTCCCCAGCGAGGCTGTCCGCGCTCACTGCCCCCCACCCCACCTCCCGGCCTGTCCTCATCCCAAAGCTGCCTCCACCCTTGGCTTTCAAGTCGCCTGCTCCTGACACCCCAAATCCAGACGCTCCTCAGTTTTCCTCCGCCAGACTCGGCCATACTGTTTTGGACTCCAGGGCCCACGTTTCCTGCCCCACGGGACCTTGAACCCGGCCCCACCCTGCTGTGACCAGGCTGGAGAAACCCGGACAGCTCACCAGGGTGGACAGAAGGGCTGGCCCACATGTCCATCGCCGCCTGCACCCACATCTCTGCCACAGCCTCACCGTGGGTGCGTGGACTTCCCACCCCTCGACACAGAGTGTGGCCACATGACTCTCTGGCCAATGGCACGAGGGAGGAGGGATCAAGTGCCAATTCTGAACCTAGGCCTTAAGAGGCCTCGTCAGCTCCCACCTGCCCTCACGGGCCTCTGGCAGCATGGCCACGGAGCAGAGCAGTCCTGCGAGCCATCCCGCTGCCCTGCAGACAACTGAGCCACAGACACCTGCTGCCTTCCACCGCTGAGGGGCTGTTTGTTACACAGCAACAGCGGAGGACACACTCGCGACCAGGCGATGACATTCCGCAGCTCTGCTCGTCCTCTTCTCTGCACCTGCCCCACCCAATCACGTCCTCAGCCTCTCCTCCAAGCTCCAGACCCCTGGGCCCAAGTGCCAAGCACGTGTCGCTTCCTGGGGCTGTCGGCCAGGCACCCCAGACTCCAGCCAGCAAAGCACAGCACGGGATCGCCCCCTGCTCCATCCATGCCCACCCTACCACCACCCGTCCGCACCCCTTCTCATCTGCTCACACAGCCCACCCAGCCCACAGCCCCTCTCTCCCTCCCAACAAGCCCAAACCCACCCCACCTCCCACCGTGCTGCCCATGGCGCTGCAGCCCACCATCGCTTGCCGGGATCCCCACAGGGGCCTCCTACCTGGACTCCCTGTCCCCCTCAGGGACCCCCAATCTGTCCTCGACAAAGCAGTCAGAGAGCACTTTCCAAACCTATCTGACCGCACTGACTTCCACTTACAACCTCTGACAGCTTCTTGTTTTCAGTAGGGCAAAGACTAGACTCCGCCCATGGCCCGCGAGACTGGGCCATCTGCCTCCTCCCCCCACCAGCTTGCCAAACTGGCCTCTCCCGGTTCACCTCAGACACCAGGCCCCTGCACGCGCTCACCCCCTGGGGGCTCAGCCCCTGCACCCCCACGCTGCCAACCAGAGCCAAGACGGCATCGCGGGTACTTACCTGGAGTCAGCGGCCGCTCCACGGCCCCGCCGCGAGGCAGGTGCTCATCCTCAGAGAAGCTCGAGTCCTGGTTGGGCTCGAAGTCCTCCTCGGCAGCCATGCTCTCCATCAGCTTGCTCACGGCTCCCCCCTTCCCCCGATTCTGGGGACAGAGCAGAGCAGGCCAACGGCTTAGGACGCACCATGCCAAGTCCTGCTGCTTAGGACCCTCCCTGGAAACCCGGGGTCACAGTCAGGCCGCAGGGGCACCTGCCACATGTGCAGCGGGGGTCCAGCTGGCCTCACCCCACAGGCCAGAGGGAGGGCAAAATGGGGCCGCAAGCCGGATGACCAAGCCTGCACGTGCTGAGGCAGCACATCGAGACACACAGTGGGTCTGAGGACAAACAGCCTGGCCAGGGGCGAGACGGCGCGGGGGCTAGGCACACCAGCTCACCCCCATCTTGGGGTTCCCACGGGGACCTCGCTCTTGGGCACGGCGAGCCTTACCTCCTTCTTCACCTCCTTCCCTTTGGCCTTGGCCTTGCTCCTCTTGGCAGTGGCCGGGGAGCTGGTATGGGGAGCCCGGGCCTCGGGGGGCAGGGCGGCAACACGGGGCGGGGGCAGTGCAGCCCCTGAGCCGGCCTCCTTCCCCTTCTTCTTCTGGGTGAGGAAGCAACAGAGGAGCCATCAGAGCCCGCCCTCCCCTACCACTCGCCCTCCAGGGAGAGGAACAGAACAGCTCCCTCCCCTCCCACACGTATGTTTGTTCTTAATTGTTTTATTACTACTATATGTTGCTACTTGTAAAAAGAAAAAAAAGTACCCAAGTGCATATGGGCGCAACTTCCTCTCCAGTGCATCCTATCAAGTACACAGCGCTAACTAGAATCACTACCGGCTGCCCGGCACATCCTTCCAGAACTTTCCACCAGCACGTACAACCATACAAACACACGCTATGCAGACACATTTGCACACATGGTACTTTTTTTTTTTTAAAACACAGATGAGAATTTACCAAAAGTCCTGCTTTGCAACGCCCCCCCCAAGTATGTCTGAGATACACAGAGACCGCCTTGCTTCAGCAGCTGCTCACGCGCAGCTGTGTGTGTGTGTGTGTGTGTGTGTGTTGGGGGGCGGGACGCAGGTCATTTATAACCACCCCCCAATGATGGATGCACAGGCGGCATCTTCCAAGTGATGCCACAGAAACAGGACAGTACCGGTCAGTTCCTCAGGCATGTTCCAGAAGGAGCAGGCAAAACCCTCCGACTGCCTCTGGGGCGCCCCAGCAGTGAGGGGAGAGCCACGCCCATCCCGGCTCCAAGCTCCCCCAGGGACGGTCCCCCGTCCCTGTCAGTGGCGCGTGGAAACTGGTCCCAGAGGGCCAAGAGTGCCCCCACCAGGCTTCGTTCATCAGAGCAGAGCACTACCAACAACCTGGCCATCCTGGGACCTTCGGGAAACACTGGTGCATCACAGATCCAGTTACAAGCTTTCAGGCCCGCGGCAGCAGTGGGAAGAACAAAGTGGGGGTACTTGGTGTAAGAAGCAAGCTCAGGCTACGGGTCTGCACGACCCAGGGGCGATGGGCGGGCGGCAGGGTCGGGCGGGGGTGAGGGTCACTTTATGTTTTTTAAAAGACACATTCCTGAAACAAAACAACCAAGTCCAGGGACCAGAGGATGTGGGAAATGGAAGAAACATAAAAAGAGAATCCCGGGCGAATGTTAAAAAAGACCACAGCGGGGCGCCTGGGTGGCTCAGTTGTTTAAGCGACTGCTTTCGGCTCAGGTCATGATCCTGGAGTCCCTGGATCGAGTCCCGCATCGGGCTCCCTCTGACCCTCCCCCCTCTCATGTGCTCTCTCTCTCTCATTCTCTCTGTCTCAAATAAATAAATAAAATCTTTAAAAAAAAAAAAAAAAAAAGACCACAGCGGAAGTCACGTCCACAGCACAAAGCACCGTAAGGGACAAAGCAGATGATGGTACAGGGATAGAGGGTATTCGGTGTGGATCGCCATTTGCAGGGGGAAGAGAGAGACATTTTCTCGTTTCGGATGCATGCCTTCATCCTGTTCACATTTCTGAAATTAGAAGGCATCCTGGGGGTTGAAGGAACGTCTGTCATGTGGTTCTGTGCCTTTTCCCCCAAACATCTGTTGTAAATAGCTCATCCATCCATCGTGCACAGGGGACAGAAAGACAAGTTCTGAACGGACTTGTATTTTCTTCCTTTTCTGCAACCTCCAAATCAGTTCCAATCAGACAACGACTGATAACTGTTTCTTTCCCATTGACCAGAAGCCCCTTTCTGGGAACCTTATTTTTTTTAAATAAGAAAAGAACTCCAGGGGCACCTGGGAGACTCAGTTGGTTGAGCATCCGACTCTTGGTTTTGGCTCAGGTCATGATCTCAGAGTCCTGAGTTCAAGCCCTGCATCGGGCTCTGTACCCAGCGGGGAGTTTGCTTGAGATTCTCTCTCTCTCTCTCTCTCTGCCCCCCCGCCACCGTAAAATAAATAAATAAAAATCCTTTAAAAAAAGGTAAAATAAGGATGATGGAAAATGGGAATGTAGAAGTCTAAAAAGGACACGGAAAGTGTATCTCACAGAACTACGAACAGTGATTGTTCCTGGGGTGATTTCATGGGTATCTGATTTCTCCTTTCATTGACAATTAGCCTGTTCTGTTCTAGTCTTTCACTGTGTCATCAGAAGGCTGGGGTTGGGTGAGCCCCCTGCCTCCCCCCCGACACAGGGTGCCGCATCTTGGCAAAGGGCCCAGGGGCCAGTGTGGCCCGGGGGGGGGTGTTCAGAGCTCACCTTGGATGATCGTTAGCAGCCGTGACCTTGGGAGGGTGACAAGGCCACCTGTAAAGTCCAGTTATATGAGTAACCTACCTCACAGGGTCTCGTGATACGGGGACATGGTAAGAAATCCATACTCGGTCTCTGCCCCGGTTCCTGACCCAGAGCTCCTAAGCCTCTTGGAATTTCCTGGATCATAGGAGCGTCTTTTGTCCTAACGAGGTGACTACGGGTAAGTCCCTAGCTAGCCCCGGGATGAGGGCTGCTCACCAGAAACACCAAGCCAGGAGGAGAAGCCACGAACTCTGAGCTCCACCCCGCATCCTCTGGAGAGGGGAGAGGGTCCAGAGACTGAGTTAATAATCAATCCTGCCCAAGAGATGAAGTCCCCAGTCCCTTGCCCTGGACATCTCTTCCGTCTGGCTGTTGCTGAACTGTCTGCTTCCTGAAAACCGGTCATAGGAAGGAAAGAGCCTCCCGGGTTCTGTGCGTCCCTCTGGTGAATTATTGACCCCGAACAGTGGGTCCTGGGAACCCCCGCTACACAGCTGGTGCGTCCGTCAGGAGCTCAGGGACAGTGGGGGTGGGCTGGGGACACGGCCCTCCGCCAACTCCAGGGAGTCGGTGCCAGAGGGTCGTGAGCAGACAGAACAGGTTTCCCTTTACCAATGAAGGACGTACGGGGGTAAAGGGGTCAGAGCCTGCCTGGGCCCCACCGTGGACCACCTGGTGAGATCATGAGCATTGAGCATTCCACAGTATTCCAGCACCTTCCCTCCAAGGCCTGGGGAAAGCTGAGAGGGCTTCAGCCATGGACAGACAGGTGCGGAGGACCCGCGAATGCGGCCCCCTCCTCACTAGCGTCCAGTACAGGAAATCAGTACCGGGTCTCATCCCTCACCACGATGTCCTCTAGATTGTCCCTGTTATCTGAGAGATCATCCTCCATCAGGGTCGGGGGTGGGGAGGCCTGACTCAGAGGCCACTGCCGAGCGCCGGCTGTTGGGTCTGAACGCAAGCACCCAAAGGGGGGACAGATGGCCACAAGGTTCCTAGCGGCCCGCGCAAGGAGGGGAGCAGGTCTGCCCGTCCTAGAGTGCTCAGAAAGCAAGCGGTCTCCAACTGGGGAGCCCAAGCAGAGACTTCAGGGAGTTATGACTTCCACTCACTTCTGAAGAGCTGAGATTCTCCTACAGCTGTGGGCGGAGGCCACGCACCACAGTAGGACCGGCAGCGTCCAACTTTGTCACCGACAGAATCACCGTAACGTAGCGCATGACCGTTACCACAGAGACCCTGACCTACGGTTCACTCTCAGCACTTGAGTGACGGCACCTACTCGACCCGGCAACAGGCATCCGTATCAGAGACCTTCTTCAAGAGGCACACGGAGCGCCTCTGTATCACAAGCAGGGGGTTCGGTATTTTGATAACTGCACGTCAGGATCGCTGTTTTCCTTTGGGGTCCCTGCACCTCACTCCCACGACAGAGTGTGACCCCGAGATGGGAGGGGAGGGCGCCTCTGTGAGGGATGGGTGCTCAGCGCCTCTGAACCCAGGTCCCCGGGCAGCGGGTGGCCCCTGCAGCTGGGGGGAGCAGGGCCCGGCAGTCGGGTCCCTTCCCGCCGCCCCCGCCCCCACCCAGAGCCCCTACCTTCCTGGGGTCCTTCCTGTCCTTGGCACGGCCGGTGTCCTTGCGAGGGCTCAGCGGGCCACCCTTGCCGCAGCGGCTGGGCTTGGCAGCAGCGGGGGCAGTGCTGCTGGGGGCTGGGGGGGCGGCGGCCGAGGCGTCGTGCAGGAAGATGCGCTCGCTACGCCGCCGCGTCCACAGGTCGTCGTCGCTGGCCTCGGGCCCTGCCTCGAAGCCGGGCTCCTTGGCACCCCGCAGCTTGCGGGCCTTGCGCCCTTTCTCTGCCGCCAGCTTGGCCTTCTCAGGGCTGGTGGGGCCGGGGCCCCGGGCGCTGGGCGCAGGTGAGGCCAGGGAGGGGCCTGGCTCCCCCAGTCCCTTCTTGGGCCGCAGCAGCCCGGCAGGCGACCGCTTCCGCACCTTGACCTCACTCTCCGAGTCGGTGTACTCAAACTCCGTGCCTGGATGCGGGACGAGGGCAGGGGCTGTGGACAGGGGCTCCCGGGACCCCCACTTCCCACCCACCCAGACGCCCTGGCCACCAGCAGAAGGCCACAGTCCCACCCCTCCTCCAAGGGAGGCTTCTCATTTCCAGGAGAGGAACCTGAGGCCCAGAGGAGGAGGGGGAGGACTTGCCGGGCCACACGCCTGTGAGTGGCAGGTCCTGCTGGCCCCACTGCTGGCCCGAACCTCCCTCCCGTACCACCCCCGACCGTCGCTGCCCAGACTCTGCCGCCTCCCCCCAAGAACATCATCTGGGAACGTGAAGATTCCTTCCTGGCCCCATGTGAGCTTCCCCTCTGCCTCCTGTGTGCCCCGTGGGAATCCCAGAAGCCAGGGCAGGCTGGGGAGGGCCTCAGGGAAGGCAGGTGGAAAGCCCACATGAAATCCCCGAGCTCCGGTGGCGAGGGGCCTCTCCTCCACTTCCTGGAGCCACTTCTCAGAGCTGGGAGGTCCCTGGCACCCACTCCCTTTTAGAGGGTAGGCCTCACCAGAACTCACACAGCCATGGGGCCCGGCCCCCTCCTGTCACCCTTGAGGCTCGTCCCTTCCCACAGACAAGGGGCCAGGCTCCATCCAAACCCTGGAGCTGCTGGGCTCCTTTACACACAAACCTCTCTCCAATGCCCAGTTGTGCTCCATCCCTTCAAACCTGCAGGCCTTTGCTTTGCTGGCCCCTGAAGCACCAGCTCTCTCCTGGCCTCTACCTGGAAACCTGCAGTCTCCTATCTGAGAAGACCTGCTCGGCACCCTGGTGAATCCTCTGTCCACACCTCCACCACCACGGGCACATATCCCACTGTCGGGTTCCCGCCCTCGTCTGCCGATCCTGTCCTGCTCGGCCCCCCAGAAGCAGATCCCCAATTCACTACCCCAGGCCTCCTGACCCCTGGGTAGCCAGCATCCCGCCCACAAGGGCTCCTCTGAGAGGCCCAGCCCCATCGCCTAACAGATGTAGCCGCTGTAGCGGGGCCGGGCTGGGAAGGGGCGCACTCCGTGGGAGGGAGCCACTGGCAAAGCTTAACGATCCCATTAATTAATCTTTTGTTAACAGACTTCCCACTGCACAGGGAGGCAGCTGGGGGCTTTCATGGCTGATTAGGGTGCAGGCCATAAAACGCAGGCTGGAGTTCTGCTGCTGGGTGTGACGGAATGAGGCCCCACCTGACACAGCTCCCTGTAGAAAACCGTCAGAAAACCTAGACCCAATCCAACACTGCAGGGGCATCGCGTAAGGCACAGGACTGCTGGGTGGACAGGGTAGTGACGGGCAGCGGACACTTGCTTGGAAGAGGGGAAGTCGGAACTGCGTGAGTAACGTCCTCTTGGAGGATAAATACCTGATGAGGCCAGTGGGGCAGCATGAACGGTGCCTCGGGGGGGGAAGTGTTCTCTGGAGGGAGGCATGAAGCCGAGAGAGCAGGGAGCATGCGCCGAGGCCTCCCTGCCACACGGTGACACAGCAGGGAGTCGAATCCGTGTCCCTGGCTCCCACCCAGAGTCCTGTGCACCTGCCTCCTCCCCAAGAAATAAGGCAGTAAAGGAGGAACAGACAAGAAAAAGCACCAAAGACATAAAACAGAAGGGTAAGACATAAAGAGACTGAAAGTCAAAGGATGAAAAAGATGTACCATGCAAATAGCAACCGAAAAAGAGCTGAACTGGCTACGCTAAATAGCGGACAAAACTGACCTTACGACAAAAATTGTTAAAGAAAGACATATTTAAATGATAAAATGGTTAATCCCTTAGGAAGATATAACAATTTATGAACATAGATGAACATAATCGGGAAACACGTAACAAAAGATTATACACCATGACCAAGTGAAATTTATTCTGGGAATAGAAGGTTGGTTTGATGTATAAGAAAATCAATGTAATGTACCATATTAATAAAGGACAAAAACCACACGAACACCTCGATAGACACAGAAAAAGTAACAGACAAAACCTAACATTCTTTCATGATAAAATCACTCAAACTAGGAATAGAAGGAAACTTCCTCAACCTGACAAAGACGTCCATAAAAATTCACCGCTAACATGATACTTAATGGTAAAAGAATGAATGTTCTCCCCCTATGATCAGAAGACAAAGATACCTGTTCTTGCCACTTCTTTTCAACATTATATGGAAGATTCTAGCCCAGGCAATTAGGCTAGAAGAAGAAAGAAAAGGTATACACATCCGAAAGGAAAAAATAAAACTATCTCTATTGGCAGATGAAATGATCTTATATTATAGAAAATACTAAAGAATCTACTAAAAACCTACTAGAGCAAATGAGTTCAGCAAGGTTGCAGGATACAAGATCAATATACAAAAATCAATTTTATTTTATACACTAGCAATGAACACTCCAAAAATGAATTCAATTTACAATAGCATCAAAAAAATACTTACAAATTTAAAAGAAATGCAAGACTTGTACAGTAAAAACTATAAAACACTGTTGAAAAAAATTAAAGACACAAATAAATGGAAAGACATCCCATGTTCATGGATCAAAAAACTTATATATAAGATGCCAATACTCCCCAATATGATCTATCAATTTAACACAATTCCTAATCAGAATCCCAGTGGGTTTTTTTGCATGAATTCACAAGCTAATCCTAAAATCCGTATGGAATGCAAGGGTCCCTGAGGCACCAAGACAGTCTTGAAAAAGAAGAACAAATATGGAGGATTCATATTTCCCAGTTTCAAAGCCTCCTACAATGATTCCTATGGTAATCAAGACAGTGTGCTGCTGGTCTAAGAACAGACATATACACTGATGGACTAGAACAGAGGGTCTGGAAATAATCTTTCATATTTATGTCAGGTTGATTTTCCACAAGGGCACCAAGAGCATTCAACGGGGGAAAGATTTGACTTCTCAACACATGATACCAGGACAACTGGATCTCCACATGCAAAAGACCCCTACATTACTCCATATGCAAAAATTAACTCAAAATGGATCACAGACCTAAATATAAGTCACAAACCATAAAACTCTTAGGAGAAAACAGGACTAAATCTTTGTAACCTTGGGTTAGGCAATACTTTTTTTACATAAACCCCAGAAGTACAAGTGGTATATTTGGATTTCATCAAAATTTAAAACTTTAGACAACTTACAGAATGAAGGAGAAAAAATACTTGCAAACCATGTTTCTAATGAGAGAGTATAGCTAAATATACAAAGAACTCTTACTCAACAACAAAATGACAAACAACCCAATTAAGAAATAAGTAAAGAATTTAAACAGGCATTTCTCCACATACAAATGGCTACTAAGCATATGAAAGGATCCTCAACATCATCAGGAGAAATGCAAATCAAAACCACGATGACATACTACTGCAAGCCCACTAGGAATGGCTTCCTCCCCAAGAAATAAGGCATCATCAAAAAGACACATAATAACAGGTACTGGGGAGGAATTGGGGAAGAAATTGGAACCCTCACAGACTGCTGGTGGAAAATATAAAGTGGTGCAGCCACTCTGGAAAACAGTTCGGCAGTTCCTCAAAAGGTTAAACATAAAGTTACCAAATAACCCGGCAATTTTACCCTTAGATTTGTAGCCAGAACTGAAAACGTATGTATCTACAGAAAAACATGTACATGAATGTTCATAGCTGCCATTATTCATGATAGCCCAAAAATGGAAACAAAAAACAAAAAAAAAGTAGATAAACAAAATGTGGTATATTCATAAAATGGAGTATTATTCAGCCATAAGGTCTGAAGTCACACAAGAAGAAATAGACAATCTGAATAGACTTTTATCTATTAAAGAAATTAAATCAATAATTAATAACCTTCTAAAACAGAAAATGCCAAGCCCAGATGAGTTCACTGTTAAACTTGACCAAACATTTAAGGAAGAAATTATACCAATTCTCTATAGGGAATTCTTGAGTTAGAAATTCTTCCTCATTCTATGAGGCCAGAATTACTCTAATACCAAAACCAGACAAAGACACTACAAGAAAACTACAGACCAGTATCTCTCATAAACATAAATACAAAAAATACTCAACAAAATATTAGCAAATCAAATCCAACAATGTATGAGAAAACATTATACACCACAACTAAGTGAGATTTATTCCCATATGCAGGGCTTGTTCAACATTCAAAAATCAAAAATCAATTAATGTAATCCATCACATCAACAGGCCAAAGAAGAAAAATCTCATGATCATGTTAATAGGTAGAGGGAAAGCATTTGACAAAATCCAACACGAGTCCATAATAAAAACTCTCAGTAAACTAGGAATAGAAGAAAACTTCCTCAACTTGATGAAGAACATCTATAAAAACCCTACATCACACTTACTGGTGAGAAACTAGAGGATTTCCCACTAATATCAGGAACAAGGCAAGGATGTCCCCTGTCACCACTCCTTTTCAGTATCATACTGCAAGTCCTAGCTAATGTAGTAAGACAAGGGGGAAAAAAAGCATACTGATAGGGAAGGAAGAAATAAAACTGCCTTTGTTCATAGATGACGTAAGTGTCTATGTAGAAAACCTGGAAGAATCAACCAAAAAATCTCCTGGAATTGATTAGCAATTACAGCAAGGCCGCATTTTACAACCTTCGTATATAAAAGTCGATCACTTTCCTACATACTAGCAATGAACAAGTGGAATTTGAAATTTAAAACAGTACTGTTTGCGTTAGCACTCCCCAAAATGAAATACTTAGGTTAAATCTAACAAAATATGCACAAGATCTATGGGATGAAAACTACAACTCTGAAAGAAGACTTTCCATGTTCATGGATAGGAAGACTTGATATTGTCAAGATGTCAATTCTTCCCAGTTTGAGCTATGGATTCAATACAATTCCACTCAAAATCCCAGAAGTGGATATCAATACACTAATGTCAAAGTTTATACGGAGAGTCAAGAGACCCAGAATGGCCAACTCAAGATGGAAGAAGGTCAAGGTCAGAAGACTGGAAGTACCTGACTGCAAGGCTTACTGTAAACCTACAGTAATCAAGACAGTGAGATATCGGCAAAAGAAAAGACAACCAGATCAATGGAACAGAAAAGAGCCCAAAAATAGACTCCCATTAATGTAGTCAAATAATCTTTAACAAAGGAGTAAAGGCAATACAATGGACAAAGGATATGTCTTTTCAATAAACGGCATCGGAACCAGTGCAAAAAAGTGAATGTAGTGAATCTTACACCCTTCACAAAAATTAACGCAAAATGGATCACAGGCCCAAAGGTAACACGCAAAATTCAAAAACCCCTAGAAGATAATGTAGGAGAAATCTAGATGACCTTGGGTCTGGCAGTGAATCTTTAGCTACAACACCAAACGCCCAATCCACAAAAGCTGAACTTCCCTAAAATTATACATTTCTGCTTTGTGAAAACACGCCATAAAGAGAATGAAAAGACAAGCCATAGACTGGGAGGAAATATTGGCAAAAGACACACCTGATAAAGGACTGTTTTCCAAAATAGATAAAGAACTCTTAAAATCCAACATTAAGAAAACAACCCAATGTAAAAAGTGGGTCAAAAATCCTAACAGACATGTCACCAAAATTACACAGATGGCAAATAAGCATACGAAAAGATGTTCCACATCATGTTATTAGGGAAATGCAAATACCACCACACACCTATTAGAATATCCAAAATCCAAAACACTAATCCTAAGTGCTGGCAGGGATGTGAAGCAACAAGATCTGTCATTCATTGCTGCTGGGAATGCAAAATGGTGCAGCCACTTCGGAAGACATTATGGCAATTTCTTACAAAACGAAACGGACTCCTACCATATAGATCCAGCAATCACACTCCTTGGTATTTACCCAAAGGAGTTGAAAATTTACGTCCACATGTAAAAAAAACTGCACACAGATGTTTATAGCTTTAGTCAAAACTGCCAAAACTTGGATGCCACCAAGATGACCTAAACGCCCTGGAGTATGTGAATGAATGAATGAATGAATGAATGAACTGTGGTCCATCCAGACGATGGAATATTATTCAAAGCTAAAAAGAAACAAGCTTTCAGGTCATGGAAAGACATGGAGGAAACTTTTATGCATACTATTAACGGAACGAAGCCAATCTGAAAAGACACCATGCTGTATGATTCCAACTACATGGCATTCTGGAGAAGGCAAAACTATGGAGACAGTCAGAGTATCAGTGATTGCCAGGCATGCGAGGAGAGGAGAGAGACGAACAGGTGGGGTACAGGGGATTTTTAGGCAGTGAAACTGCTCTCTATGACAGTGTAATGATGGCCACACACATTTGCCCAAACCCACAGATTCTACAACACCAGGAGTGAATCCTAACGCAAACTATGGATTCTGGGTGACAGTGATGTGTCAGTGTAGGGTTCATCAGTGGTAACAAATGCACCACTGTGGCGGAGAATGTCAATAATGGGGGAGGCTGTAAAGGTAGGGGGTAAAGAGGAATCTCTGTATCTTTCTCTCAATTTTGCTATGAACCTCAAACTGTTCTAAAAAATAAAGTCTATTAAAAAAAAAAGGAACAAGGGCGCCTGGGTGGCCCAGTTGGTTAAGCGACTGCCTTCGGCTCAGGTCATGATCCTGGAGTCCCTGGATCGAGTCCCGCATCAGGCTCCCTGCTCAGTGGGAAGCCTGCTTCTCCCCCTCCCACTCCCCCTGCTTGTGTTCCCTCTCACGCTGTCTCTCTGTCAATTAAATAAATAAATAAATAAAATCTTTAAAAAAAAAAATACAAGAAAAGCCATCAAATTGTACACTTCAAAGGGTGAATTTTACGTTATGTGAATTATATTTCAACAAAGCTGTTATTTCTAAAAAAGGGTAGATTC
This sequence comes from Neomonachus schauinslandi, assembly GCF_002201575.2. Taxonomy (NCBI): domain Eukaryota; kingdom Metazoa; phylum Chordata; class Mammalia; order Carnivora; family Phocidae; genus Neomonachus; species Neomonachus schauinslandi. The sequence continues at coordinate 172,654,366 of NC_058407.1, read as the reverse complement.
AAGCCTGACCATGTCAATAATTACATTAAATATTAATAGATTAATCACTCCAGCGAAATGACAGAGATTACAAAACAGATTAAAAAGGACGACCTAGGGCGCCTGGGTGGCTCAGTAGGTTAAGGGTCTGCCTTCAGCTCGGGTCATGATCCCAGGGTCCTGGGATCGAGTCCTTCATCGGGCTCCCTGCTCTGTGGGGAGCCTGCTTCTCCCTCTCCTCCCCACTTGTGCTCTCTCTCTATCTCTGTCTCTCTCTCTCAAATAAAAAAAATCTAAAAAAAAAAGTTAAAAAAAAAAAGGACCCAACTATAAGCTGTCTATAAGAGACTCACTTTAAATATGAAGACAAAGGTAAGATGACAGGAAATGACCAAGAAAAGATATACTATGCAAATAGGAAGCATAAGAAAGGAGTGACTGTCTACGACCAGATAAAAGGGACTTCGAAACAAAATATATTAAGAGATAGAAAAGAATACTTTGCAATGATAAAACGACCAACTTAACAGGCAATCATAAATGTATATATGTACCCAATAACAGAGCTTCAAACACATGAAGCAAACATCCACAGAATTAAATTATAAGGAGAAAGAAAATCCTGCAATCATAGCTGGACATTTTATACCCATCTGTAAGCAACTGATAAAACTAGACAAAAACTAGCAAAGATTCACAAGATCTTAACACTTCCAATCACACTGCCTTGCCTGATAGAAGTGAATGATTTACAGAACACTGTATATAATGACATCAGAAGATGCATTCTTTAAGTGTACACTACGAAATACCATATACCCTCAAATTTTTAAAGTTTTAAAAGATTGAAATTATACAGAGTATTTTCTCTGACCAAGATGGAATGACGTTAGAAATCAGTAGTAATAAAATAACCAGGTAACCCCCACCAATATTTGGAAAATAGATAATACTTCTAAGTAATCATTGGATGAAAAGTAGAAATCACAAGATAAATTAAGAAATGTGTTGAACTGGGCGCCTGGGTGGCTCAGATGGTTGGGCATCTGCCTTTGGCTCAGGTCATGATCCCAGGACACAGGGATCGAGTCCTGCATCGGGCTCTCTGCTCCTTGGGAGCCTGCTTCTCCCTCTGCCTCTCTCTCTGTCTCTCATGAATAAATAAAATTAAAAAAAAAGGAAATGTGTTGAACTGAGAGTAATAATGAAAACAGGACAACAGAAAATGCGTGAGGCGCAGCTAAAGCAAGGTTCAGAGAGAACTTTTAAGGTCTCCACAAGGAAAGAACATCCCAAGTTGATAACCTAAGGTTGCACGTTAAAAAATAGGAAATGGTTGGCAATTATACCCAAACAGAAGGAAGGAAATAATAAAGAGCAGAAATCAATGAAATTGGTAACTTCTAGCCACACTGATCAAGAAATACAGCAGAAACAAATTATTTGTATTGGCAATGAAAAAGGACACATCACTATAGACCCCTCAGAGTTAAAAAGTATAAAAGGGGGAACTCTCTGCCAATACAGTTGACAACCTGGATAAAAAGCAGAAGATTGCAAGTTCTAAGATGGCTGGTGCATTTAGGGATGGGGATGGGGCCTGTGGACAGGATGATGCTGTCTGGGGAGCCACAGCCTGACGGTGGGGGGTCAGACAAGTGGAATGTGACCACGGGGCGACAGGGAACCAGTCAGAGGTTCTCAGCAGAGAAGTGGTCTGATCAAGTTTGAGCTTTGAGGAAGGGCCCTCCAGCTGCTTAGGTATAAAGAACACCTGAGAGGGGTAGCCGGGAGGAAGGCCAGCGCCACTGCCCAGGGGAGCCAGGCCCAAAGCCCCCAGGGAATGGCGGCAGGACATGGAGGGGTGAGAGAGAGGGAGGAGGAAGGAGGAGGAGGCAGGGTCAGGGCCTGGAGACTGTGAGGCTGCCCCAGAGATGGGGTCCCGCCAGGCGGTACAGGCCATAGGAATGAGCTCTTGTCCTGTAGCCTGCAGGGCATGAAGCCAAGGGCAGCTGGGGGAGACCCAGGGGTAGAGCAGGGGAGCACCCAGTGCCCATTCTCCCTGTCCCAGCCCCTGCCAGAGGGTCTCACATGGACCCCGGAGGTTCAGGGAAGGGCAGGAAGGCCAGGCCGAGCACTTGGCCTGGCTGGAGCCAGGTGAGCTCCCAGCCTGAACACACGTGAGACCATCTCAGTCCCCAGCACCCCATATGCAGCAGGGGTGCGTCCAGGAGGGGACACTTGAGCCGGTGAGAATGGGGGTGGGCCCAGGAGAAGGTCCCCGGTTTGTCTCAAGAAGGCAGGCATGTGACTAGAGATGCAGAGAGGAAGGAAGCAGGGCCAGGACAAGGCCTAGCCTCCAGCCCGAGCCTTAGAGCCGGCTGTGTCCGTCAGCCTGTCAGGGAAATGGGACGGTAAGCCTGGCTAACAGTGACACGGCACATGACCACCCCCAGTGACGACCTTCTCCAGGCCCCAACCCCAGGCCGCATGCCCATCTCACGAAGTGAACCACCTCGAATGCGCAGACTGAGAGAGCCTGCTCGTCCACTTCTCTGTGTATGCTTAGCCGGTTCCCACTTCTCTCTCAGGGTTCAGCCTGGGTGTCGCCTACCTGGAGCAGCCTCCCTTGGGCTTCTACAGCCCCCCAGGGTGCAGACCAGGGGCAGATTTGCCTCTCTGCTTCCCGGAGCTGCCTATCACTGGGCACCTAAGGCGGGGAGTCAGGCTATGACTGGGGGAGTCAGGAACATGAACAGTGAAGGTCAGCCTACATAGCTTCTGGAACGCCCTCCTGGGGCAGGCCAGGCCCACATCACCAGTACCACTCTGCTCAGGACGGGGTTGGCCCACGAGGCATGGCTCCAGTGGCCCCCAGCTCTGCTCCTACCCTTCTCCAAGCCCGTTTCCGGTCTGCAGGATGGGGCAGCGGCGCCCCTGCATTCCACCTGCCGGTACTTACCCATCAGGTTCTGCCGCTCTTCCTTCTTCCGGGCCTTCTGCTTGGCCTCCAGCTGCACCACTGATAGGGACGGCCCCACTGTGGGGCTGGGGAGGGCGCTGGCTGCAAAGCGGGCCAGCAGGCCCAGCCCACTCTCCTCCAGGCCTGGCGACAGGGCCCGCTCCCGGGCCCCCAGCCTATAGCCGCCGGCAGCCTCGTCCTCCTCCTCCAGCTCATCCTCCTCGTCCTCCTCCTCGGAGCTCTCATCTGGTGCAGAAAACAGGGGGCGAGTCAGAGCCTTGGCCTAGGCAGGTGCCGCCCCCCACCCCGCCCCTACTCGGCCCAAGCACCAGCGAGGGGTGCCACAGCTTCAGCCTAGCTCCTCACTCCTCATCAGCCGGGGGTGGATCCAATACTAGCCCATAAATCCCCCCCGATGACCCAGTGCCCCCATCAAAGCGAGACCAAGACATGGGCATCCTGGACAGCCCAGAGGTGGTGGGCAGCGGCTTTGGGAACCAGAGGGTTTCTGTAAGGGGAACACCAACATGCACCTGTGCTGTGGGGAGGGGACAGACACACGGACAAGGACTGGAGACAGCTCTCTCCACCAGCTCACGCACACACGCACACACACGCCCCGACGTACGACATGGAGGCTGAGAAAGGAGGCAGGAGAGAAGGAAAGAGGAGTCCAGGGAGGGGCAGAGAGGGGGTGGGAGAGGGCCCCGGGGACTCAGGTGCCTAGGGGTCTGGGGCTAGTGATAGGAGAAGGTGGAGTTTGATCTCTTCTTGAGCAGGCTCTGGGGTCCAAAGTTGACTCCCAGCAATACCCCCAAGCTGGGAAGCCTGAGGCAAATACTGGTCCTCTGTGAGCACTTTCTGCGAGCATTTGCTCACCTGTGGCATGGGGTGGCCCTCCCAGCCCACCCACCCAGCTAAGGGGAGACTTAGGATCGCACGAATGTAGAAGAAAGCACTTTGCAGGCCTAACAAGGACCAAACAGAAAGAGGGCCAGCCTGTTCTACAAAAAGAAACTGCTGTCCCCAGGGCCAAGGGAGCCACAAGCTGGCTATGCCTCCTGACCCGCGGGGAGCCAGGAAGGGAGAGGGCACGCAGGTCAGCCCACTCTGCACCAGAAGACTGAGGCTCGGCGTGGCCAAGCACTCAGGCAGAACTCAAACCCAGGGCTGCCTGGCTGTCTTGTCACCCAGTCTCCCGGAAAGAATCTAATGACGCTCCAGTCTCTCCAGTTGGTGAATAGAGACTTAGTGCTTCTCCCCAGGAACTGGCCTGCCACCCGGGGACCTACAGCCCTGAGCCCAGCAGGGGCCGTGGGAACAAAGGTGGGGCAGGCAGCAGGCTGGCAGGGAGTGCACAGAAGGCAGTGCTCCCTGCACGTGAACCAAGCTCTCCACCAAGAAGAGAGACTGCAGGGAGGTAACACCTTGCTTCTGACCTCTCCAGGGAGACAGCCTAACACCGCGAGGGCAGGCAGGCGAGAGAGCATCAGGGGCTAACTGCCCAGGGGACGCCCCAGGGACACCTGCCCAAAGGTGCCTGTCTGCCCGGACTGCTGGGAGCATGACGGTGGCTCTGGGGGCCGCTGACCAAGGGCAGGGCCAGGCAAGGCTAGAGGCAACTCTCTGCAGCAGGAAGAGGGAAGGGACATAAAGAGGTGGCCCGTATACCCCGCCAAGCTCTATTGTGGGCAGGGAGTGCCCGGGCTCAGGGAACGGAGAGGGGCAGACACAAACAGCCAACTCCACGTTCTCCCTCCACACCCCAAGCCACCTGCTTGCTTGGGTGCGACTAGCAGCCCAAAGTGGTGGCCCCGGGTGCGGCTATGGGGGCAGGGGTTCTGTCTACCCATTTTTCCGAAGGAGCCTGGGTCTCTGTTGAGTGAGGGGGGGTGGAAATGAGCTTAAGGAATCCCTGAAGGGAGCTGAGAAAGGAAGGAGGCAGAGACAGGTTTGTTAGGAGGAGGAGGAGGAGGAGACCTGGCTCCCAGAGCAATGGATGAAGCAGGATGGAGGCCAGTGGGGCAGGCAGGCAGAAGCAGGCAGTGCACGCTTGCGATCCATTCACATTGCGGACATCACATGGTTGTCTCCGCCCCAGTGGGCCACAGCGGCAAAGCAGGCTAAGTGTAGGCAGACTTTCGGCAGCGCCTGGGTCCCCCACATCAGGCCTCCCTGGGGTTGGCCAATTTGAGCAGGGTGGTGGGCGGGGGGCTGGCTGGGGTGGGGGCAGAGAGTCAGACGTGTGGCCAGTTTTCCCTTCTAGAGAACGCCTTCCCTGGCTGCTCAGGTGTGGAGACTCCAGAACTCTCTCCCATCCAGAAGGATTCCCCACCAGCAACGTCCAGTGGCGGAGGGCTGGCTCTGGGTTTCTGGATGCCCGGAATGTCTACCTCCGATACCAGTTGGCCAGCAGCAGCCCAATCCCAGCACCCTAACATGGAAAAGTGCTTGGAAGGAAAAAGCCAAAACCAGCGTTTGCTTCCCACAAAGCAGGATTGGTCTCCAGAGACCCTCCCCACCTCCAGCTGCTGCGACCCTCAAAAGCCCCCACTGGCTGCTTCCCACGGTGGCTGGTCTGCTCAGGCTGGGGTCTGAGGGGTAGGGGGAGCGGGGGGGGGGGGGCGGGTCTCACGACCAAGGAAGCCTTTCTGGAGCTGTCCACACCTGAGGCAACAGAGTTTGCCAAGGGCAGAGGGAGAAAAAGTCCCAACAAAGAAGCCCAAGGTAATACAGAAAAACTTTCCCTTATTAAAAAAAACAAAAACAAAAAACTCTTGGCTCAGTATGTGGGATTGTCTGTTGTAACTTGGTTTGGTTTGGTTTTCCAAAACCCGATCGATAAATGCCAAAGCAATCCGCTGCTGCCATAGCCGATGGGGGCAAACCCCGAGGAGGGGAGGTGCAGAGGGGACACAAAGAAAAGGGTTTTGCCTACCTACGGAGCAACGAGCCAGGCTCGGACCCAAGCTCAGTGACCCGCTGCGCCGTCTGCCCTACTCCCAGCCTTCGCTTTGCGTCCAGAGTGCAGCGTGAGAGCAAATGCAAGAGACCAAAACAGACATTCAAAGCATCATGGGTAGGGATCAAGGGTGAAGGTATGGTCAAGCTGCTGGGGGGAGAGAGCAGACACTAGAAAGCCAAGCAGTCAGGTGTTTTAGTACCAGATGTCAGGAAAACCCTATTACCCAAATATCCCTGTCAAGACCTGACCAGCGCACACGCGTGCGTGCATGCGTGCGTGTGCGTGTGTGTGTGTGAAGCTGGGGGGGGGTTTCCTCCCCTCCCCCTAGCTGGGCTCTCTCCACTGCTGCATCCGGCCTGGTCTGAGGGCCCCCTGGCTCCCTCTGCCCACTCCGGGCAAACGGCCCCATGCTAAGACATCTGAAGGGGCTGCCTGCCTCTCTACGGGGTCTGAGCTGGGGCAGGAGAGCTTAAACACGTGGAAGCTGGATCTCTGGCTTAAGGGGAGGAGCCAAGGGGGAGAGGAAGGGGTCAGGGAGGGAGGGAGGAGAATGGTGAACCAGCCAGACTGGTCCAGAGAGGCCAGGCCTAGGGGCAAATGAGGCTGACTGGCGAGTTAGTGACCTCCCCGCTCCTTGGCCCAGACTCCATTCCCTCAGGCGTGGCACAGCTCAAGAGAATGTGGGTCCCAAGGGCACCTGGCTCCCTACTGTGCCATCTCCTAGTCATCCAAAATGGATGTGGGCAAGTCAGGATGGGAGGCGTGGGCAGGGAGAAGGCAGACCAGGAATGGGAGCAGGGCCAGAAGTAGGGCAGCATCTGGTCCCAGGGCCTGAGCCAGTGCCCGTCCAGATTGACCTCTATTATGCCTGAGCCTCACTCAGGGAGCATGGAGTCTAGGCTCTGGGAATCCCTGAAGGGGGTCCACCCTGAAGCAAATCCTAAACCAGGGTGAGGAAACATTTCGGGATCCTCTGGCTCCCCCACTTGCCCCTAGGACGCTTCTAATGTGGGAAGTCAGAGCCTGGATGTTCGCAAGGATCACTGAACCCCACCCTCTCTGCACTGGTGAGGCAGAGGAGGGCCGGGGGGGGGGGGGGGGGGGCGGCCAACAGACCAGGCCGGGGGGCTCAGAGGCCAGTGCTCTCTCCGAAACCTGCGCCCCACCGCTCAACGTGGCAATAAAGCCCACGCTTTCAAATCTCCCAACAAAACTCGGGGCAGCAAATGGTCTTGACCCTGCACTGCCTACACGGCCTTTAAAACAGAAATATGTGTTAGAAAACAAGTGTTTATATTTTTAAAACCGCTGTTACATAGAAACAGAGCTTTAAGAAAATAAAAAACAAACAAGCAGCTAAAAAAAAAAACAAAAGATGAAGCTGGAGGTGAACGCAGTTGACTTTAAACCTGAAGAATGAACGCATGCCAACAGCTACCAGGGATATTTGAATAATAGAGAAGAGCGGCAGACGCATATTCCAGCTCTACCCCTGTGGGGTGGGGAGGAGGTGGGGGGGGGAGGAGGAACAAATGAGGGGGGCGGCAACCTAATGGTCTAGTAAGGACACAGCAAGAGAGACAAGGCACACGGGTTTAGTTAAAAATGAACTCGGTATGTTTAATAAAGCTTGGTATTACCAAAATCGCGGTACAAACATCAAGTCACACGCCCACACGACAGAATTCCATTTACAAAATGTCCCTCGGGAGGCCTCCTCCGGCTGCGCCCGAGAGAACCCGACCCAGGCCTGCAGTCTAGGGGGCAGAGGAGGCGAGGAGGGGGGGCAGAGGGGGAGCGCGGAGGAGGGTGAAGACCAAAAACAGTCCGTATAAAAGCTCAAAAAGAGCCAGGCCGTGGCGTTATCACAATGATACAGGTACAAATAAGAACAAAAATAGAAGGACTCAGGCGGATACAGCAGGCTACGCTGCCAAGAACCAAGACGGCCGCCTTCCCGAGGCGTCCCAGATGGGCCACCTCTGCCCGCCATCTCCTGCGTGCTCGCTCGCTCGCGCTCGCTCTCTCGCGCTCTCTCTCACTCACTCTCTCGCTAGAAAACATGGAAGGTATTTTGTGTTTGGAGCTAGTAACCTTGGTCAAACGAGTCCTCCGAAGAATCGCTGAAGGAGGAACGGGCCTCGACCTCTTGAAGCAGCAAACAAAAGGGCTGCTTCCTGCCCGCGGCCGGCTTGGGTTTCAGAGTCCGGGCGGCCGCCAGGCCCCTCTTGCTCAGCTTGGGGCCTCCAGCCGGCTTGCCATTCTTTGCCACCATGCCACACAGGATGGAAGACGTCAGTTTGGAGCCGGACGGGCCTTGGGCAGACCACTCGTCCTTCAGGAATTCTTCGTCTTCCTCTGAGTCCGTATCTGCAGTCAAAGTAGTTTTTAATAAAGT
>NC_058407.1:172619906-172645962 GCF_002201575.2 Neomonachus schauinslandi | reverse complement strand
TTTTTTTTTTTTTCTTCGCGTTGGTGGGGGTGTTGGGGAAAAAAGTTTTTTAAAAAAGGATTGGGGGGGGGGGGGGGGGGGGGGGGGGGGACAGTGTCTCCCATTACTCTCAGTGGCTCTGAGAACGCCCGGGCGCGTGCCAGGGCACAGAGGTCCGAATGCCTACGGGCCATGAACAAGCCATGGCCCACCGCCTGGACCTCACCCGGGAGGCCCCCTGGCCGCAGGCCTCACAGAGCTCGTCCTTTCCAGGCTGGCAGCTGCACACAGCCACCTCTGTGAACAGCCTTCCTGGGCCCCAGGGAAGGTGGGAGCCCCACTCTCAGGAAGGTCTCACCCGGGGCTACAGAGCTCACTGCACCCAGCCCACGGGCTCCTTCTGGGGAGGGACAAGATCCAAGAAAGGAAGGGCTCGGGTAAAGCTCTTCTGCCCCAGAAGACCAGTGTCCAGGGGCATGCTGGGCGGCGCAGGCCGACTCATGAGGGCAATCATGCACGCGCATCCCAGCTCCCCACCCAGCAGCATCACGACGGCCATCGTGAAAGCAGCTACACCAAGGAGATTGGCAAGTGATGTTCCAACTCAAGGCTTCCCATCAAAGGGCCGCATTACCAGCACACTGCTGCTGGCTTCCCCCAAGTCTCCCGCCTTACTGCACAGGGTGGGAAGGCCAGGGTTCTCAAGCTTTCCTGGGAGAGGATCACCCAGCTTTGGGGAAGGGGGCCATCAAGCGGGCACAGCTCTGGCCCCTTTCAACCCCACCCCAAACATCCTCACACCATTTTGATCTGTTTTATCAGTGAAGCTGTCAAGCAAGATTTCATTGGGAAAAACAGCTCCACAGCCAAAGAATGTAATCCCTTGATCTGATAAAATCCACTCCGGACATGAGGAACAGTAACGAACAGGGCTACAGCTCTGGCAGCACCTGCCATCTCCAAGACCATGAGAAACTGGTGTGCGTGTGCGTGCGTGTGTGCGTGTACCAGGTGCAGGAGGTGAGGCGGAGGCAGTGTCTTCTAGCTGCCTCCTCCTGTACCTACGCTTTCCACTCCAAGACCCCAACTGCAAGATGGCCTCAGAACTCTAGACGGGGGTGACGTGGACAAGCCCCATTAGGCCCCTGTCCGTCCTTTCCAACGCCACATCCCAGGCTGGAGACGTCCGTGGGTGACGACAACCAAGCTGGCTTCCCACCAGACATGCCCCTCAACCCCTACAACCCAAAGTGAAAAAGAAAACTGCTTTCTCTCTTCCCACGTCCTGCCAGCCATCTCCGTGCTAGAAAACACTCTTGACCTCTTTGTGACTTTGTCCTCCCATTTATCTACAGAAAAGCCAACATGAAAAATACAAACAAGGGGCGCCTAGGTGGCTCAGGTGGTTAAGCGGCCGACTCTCAATCTCAGCTTAGGTCTTGATCTCAGGGTCTCGAGATCAAGCCCCACATTGCGCTCTGCCCAAAAACAAACAAACAAACAAACACAAGAGCTCTCTCCAGAGCCAGCTGCATATCATAGCCAGCATCTAGGGGGACACAGATCTTCTGATCTCTCTGCTGCAACTTTAACTCCCTTCCCTCACTGGGACACTGGGATTTTGGACACAGGCGTAGCAGAGAAGCAATCTGAACATGCAAACATCTGCACACGGTGGACTCACAGGCTCAGAGCACTCCAAGACCTCAAGGACGGAGCTACTCTGGCCTCTAGATGTACCCCAACCACCTGTAAGTGAGAGGAGTATGGGATTCTCCTGGCAGTCAAAGCAGCAGCAATCCTCCCCACTCCCTCCATCATTCTAAATCCAGCAGAGATGGAAAGATCAGACGAAAGCCTTTCTTCCCTCCTCCTCCGGAGCTGTGAGTTTCTGAGATGAGCTCATGGCGCCATGGGCCTGGGCACTGCTGTTCAGATCACACCCATCCAAAATTGAGGGCCACAAAAGCTATGGCAATCAAGCATATCCTCAACACCTAAGGTACAAAGGAGCTGTTTACCACACGTTCATCTCTGCGTCAGCCCTAGAGACCCATTAGTGCTGAGCAACCAAACATACGAATGTTTAAATGAAAAAAAAAAAAAAAAACACCCACAACAGCAGCAGCTTAATCTCGTGCCACTGCCAGCTTTTACCAACATGAGCTCACTTAGAGCTCACAACAGCCCTGTGAGGCAGGCGATGACAATTTAACTCCAAGTCCATAAAAACATTTCCTTCCCTCAAAAAAACAAAATTTAACAGCATTACAGGTGTCTACTTCCTTGACATTCAACCACCCCTCCAATGAACCACGCAGAGCCAAACAAAAGCCCAGACACACACATCTAGGCAGTCCCAACGAAAGAGCCCTCCACCCTAGTCAGGGCCTGGGGACGCCCACCACAGACCCTGCTGACAACTGCCAGGAGCCACGAAGCCCCTCCTGGCCTTCACACAGCGGCCACAGGCTTAGTGCGCATGGGTCCTGGGCATCAGGGGCTCCACTCACACACGCCTAGGAGCACCTATTACACGCCACCAGAGGCCCTGGAGAGCCGGCCGTCCGCCCACACACACACCTAGGAGCGCCAAGTACGTGCCATGGGCGACCCGGGCCCACCAGAGGCCACCGAGAGCCAGCCATGGGCGCACACACACCCAGGAGCACCGACTGCGCGCCACCTAGGCCACGGAGAGCCAGCAGGGTGGACCCCAGGCTCAGGAAAGCCGCGCTCCCAAGTGCCCGGGCAAAGAGCTCCCATGCAGCACGCCCCGGCCAGTGAGAGGCCCTCAGTCCAGCGGCGGTGCGCTTCCCGCTCGACGCTCGGACCCTGCCGGTCCACCCTCGGGCACAACGCGGGGCAGCCACCTGGAGGGCTGTCAGAAACACAAAGGCAGACGCGGCCCGCACAGCCATCAGTGCGCTGCCCGGCACGGCGTGCGCTCTGCGGACAGATGCCGTTCCTCCGAAACCCCGGCCGGAGGACGGAGCGCTGCGGTGGGCGGGCGAGGCCGGTCCGCCTCTACGGTCGTCGCAAACGGCCGCTCCGCGCTGAGCAGCCCCGTCTCTGTGGCGCAAAGGCCTTCGCACCAACGGCTTTCCCGCAACCGAGCGGAAGACCGGTGCAAGAGGGCAGGCGCACTTCCGCTCCCACCCGCCAATCACAGGCACTTCCGCTTTCCGCACCCCCCCCACTTCCGGCGTGACCGTCGAGCGCCCACGAGAGAGACGGAAAGAGGAGAATGAGGAGAGAGAGGAAGCGCCCCGAGGCGGCGCGGCGTCCGCTACTTACTGTAGGAGTAGCTGCTCACTTCCGAGGCGAACGGGGAGTGGGCCGACTTGGGCTGGCCTCTGGCCTTGAAGCCCACCTCCATCTTCCTGGCTTTGGCGGCCCTTTTGTGTTTACCTTCTCTGGAGGCTTTGAGGGACAGGCTGAGGCCTTTGGCCAGCGCCTTCCTGTCCTTGCCCAGCAGGCTGTCGTAGGGCGTCAGGTACCTGCCGCAGCCCCCGCTCGCTTTTGACTTCCCCCCAGAACTGTCCGAGAACTTGAAGGGCGACTTGAGCTTGTCCTGCTTCGTGAGGGACAGGGCCTTGTCCAGCTTGCTGGCCAGCTGCTCCTGGTCACTGGCCATCTTCTTCTTCTTAATCTTCAGCTGTAGAGGGAAGTCACGGGTTAAGACATTTGGCGAAACAGGAGAGTGGGTGTCAGCACACCGGCTCGGACAGAGCTGGGCTCCAGTCCCTTCTCCCTGCCCGTGGCTTCTGGCAAAGTCGCTCAAGCCCCCTGAGCCTCGGTTCTTCCCGCTCCGTAAAAGGGGGATAATTACGGCGGGCCTCTTGGGGTTGTCGTGAAGGTGAACCGAGACCAGGCCCTCGAAGCTCTTATCACAGAGCTGTTACTGTGGGTTCAGCGATCGCTAAGGCTGGCACTGCCACTGGCTCTCCCCGGCACTCTCTGGTGCCTCCTAGGGAAGCCCTTTGAGCAAGCGGCCCTGCTGATGCGCCGGGGACCCATTAGTGCTGAGGCCGGGGGGGGGGGGGGGGGCATGGAACCAAGATAGAAACCCCACATCCTAGCACGGCTGATCTAGCTCGACCACCTAAGGCAGCCCACGAAGACTGCAGCACAACTTAAATCGGCCCATCCAACTAAATGGGCCGGAGCTGCCAAGAGAATGCCTCGGGCGTGCCTCAGATGCCCGAAGCAGAGAGGAGCAATTCAAGATCTCGCAGATGAAAGTCCTGGTTGCATGTCTGTTACAGTCATTTGCTGTCAAAGGGAAATGTACAGTTTCAAAGCCATTAATGCCCCTCACTTGAACATTTTAGCGCTATTTTCTTTAATCAGGTAACATATCATACGGGGGAGAAAGTTGGGATAGGGTCATTTAAACAGCAAGAAGCATCCTTCCCAATTTGCAAGTAAAGGATCCTGATACACAGACTGGCTTTGTTCCCTCCTCCTGGATCCAGTGTCCCTTATATGAGTATTTCCCTCTGATGGCCGAATCAACGGAAACAGTCCCCTTGTGTGCAGCTTTATGAGGAGGGATGACAAGGTACATTAGTATTTAGAGACAAAGGCCTTAAGTGGACGATTTCAATGCTCTGCAGAAATAAGAAAAATCAAGGAGTTGGCTCTCACCCCATTACCCCTGGGGAGTTCACAAGGAAATTACAATGGCATCAAGCCCTTGTTTCTTAGGACTACAGAATGGTGAAGCTGCTCATTAGACAATTACACTGTTAAACAATAGTAATTGCGTTATTTGGTTAAGAACTTGCAGTCTCTCTTCGTGGCTTCAGCAAAGGGTCATGGAGCACACACAGGGTTGTGGCTTTCAGTCTCTGCTCTACCTGAGGCTGCGCTACTTTGGTAAGTCTCTGACCTCCTCTGGGCCTTGATTTCCCCCTCTGTGCAATAAGGAAGACTGGAGGACAATCCCTGTGGCACTAAGGCAATCATTTCTACAGTTTCTGTGCAGGACTAGGATCAACAGACCTGTAGAGGGAGCGTGAACTCTGCAATACCCTCCAGACCTTCCACCCTAAGGTGGCAGCACACCTGGAAAATAGGCTTACTGACCTGACTCATGAAGTCCGATGAGGCTTCGTGCTCGTCCCAAGGCTGGTTCCTGCCCCTCGCTTTCCCCGTTCCAACGAGGGCATCGTGTTCCTCCTCAGGTCCCTTGTGTCTCTTCCTCATCCCTGCTCCAAGCTCGTACTCCTCCGACGTCAGCAGGGGCTTGCTGCTCAGCCTGAAACCCAGATGCACTGCTGGTCAACACCCCGGCCAGGAAAGACTCAAGGGTTGGGGGGTCCGCCCTCACGGCCCTGAAGGGTGGGCTCTGGATGTCGAAGCACAGACAGTGGTGGCAGAGTGACGGATCTGGGGAGACGGATCCTGTGAAGCTATGGTGCTGGGATTCTATTTGTGAATGGGGCAGAATGAGAGTTTAACAGGAAAGAAGAAATGCTTCTCCAAGGCAGTGTGCTCTGCTGGCCTTTCTCGCTTGTGCTTCTTCACACATACAGTCACACACACACACCTTATCAAAACGTGCCAAGAACAAGGATCAGAAATGTCAAGGTACTCTCCCAGGATGGGAGGGGGGTAAGAGTCACTGGCTGGTCTCCTGTACCCCTGGGATTAAGAGAGTCAGGATATGGTCCCAGGCTGAAGGCTTCTCTTGCCTACTTTAAGCTAAACCCTCACAAGTAATAAGAGCGATTAATTTTTACTTGGTGCCAACTATATGCTTTGTTCCATGTCAGTGCTTTGTATTTCAGCCACAAAACAATGTTCTACATACTGGTTTTTACACGGGGGAAAGTGAGGCTCCAGAAAGCTAGCACCGAGCCCGAGGTCACAATAAACACTGGATGGAGCTGGACACAAAAGCGGGAAAGTGCGCCCACCTCCAGGGGCTGCCTGCAGGCGGCCTCAACCTCTGCTGTCTTCAGGAACTGCTTCCCTACCCTCCTCTGGCTGGTTGTACGGGACTTCTTCCAGTCTCCAACCTCTCCTCCACCAGGAACATCCAAGGAGAATAAATGCAAGTCGTGGGGGCCCTCGGGGTGGCCTTCTGACAAGACCTGTGGCCAACCCACTGGCTCTCCTATGCCTTCTGAAGCCACCCTGCAGCCCCCTCTACTTCCTCAAGCCAAGTACCAGGCTGCCTAGTGTCTGCCCTGCCCTGATGGCCCAGGCCGAGGCACGCTCCAATTCCGGTCCTCTGATGGGCTTCATTCGACTCGTGCTACTCCCTGACACCCAGGAAGACCGAAGCATCATTCCTATCCGTGCCTAGCCTGGAGAAAGAGCTCTCATTCCAGCCACCATTCAAGAAAACCTCCAGAGGTGCCACACGTAGCTTCTGCTGCCACTCAAGGAGCGCACAGAGGGGCAGCCCCGGGTTACAGGCTCAGGTGCGACAAGCCAACAGGTCAGGCCAGGAGGACAGGAATGACACTGTCACTCATGCAGGGAACCAAGTGACAGCACAAGTCAGAGCCCGTCCCAGCGGGGCTGGAAGCTCAGTGGATCCCTTTGCAGGGAGGAGGTCCGTGGAGAAGAGCGGGAATTAGTCCCTAACCATGGAGGAAGCAGGTGTGGCAGGAAGATGGGTGAAGCGCTTAGCTGATGGCACGGACACCTCTCATCACTGGGGTCATCTGCCCACTCAGTGCCGGGTGGGTGAGTCTGCCTGTCCATTCGCCACTCGCCTGGCTCACCCTCCTGGCCCGGGCAGCGCGCACTGTGCTCCCTGAGAACTACCAAACCAGGTGGGTCAGAGCCCGAGGGACTCGAGGTCCCCGGTGCCCAGACACAGGCCCTGCCACGGGCCCGTGCTCCTCCCCTCCGAGCTCTGTGCCAGTTCCCGACCCACCGAGGGGCCAGCCTTACTTTCCGCTACTGTTGCGGCTCTTCCCTCTCTTGCGGGGGGGCGACAGGGCGCTCAGGGCGTGGGTCCGTTTCCTCGGCCTGCCAGGGCCTCTGCGTGCCAAGCTTCTATGGGGTTCCTCGCGCCTGTCCCTTAAAAAGAATCACACGCTTGGCTGTGAACCTGGGGGGTGGGGGGGGGGGCGCGGAGAAGGGCACACGATACACACACATCACTCGGGTCCACACACACCTCTAATGGCCTAGCACAGTCAACCTACTGAGCGCCAGAGCCTACAAGAGCCCAACCAGGGCACCACCTGCTGCGGCCTCGTCGCCCGGCCGGCTGGGGCCGCGGGAAATGGCTGGGGTGCACACTCACTCGGAGTCGCGGCGTCTCTGCAGCTTCACCAGCTCTCGCTGCTTCTCCTTGTACCGCCGCTGGACCTCGGCCAGCCGCATCCGGAAGTCCAGCTCCATGGCATCCATGCTTTCCAAGGAGGACTTCATGGCATACAACTGCAGGGAGAGCGGGGTGAGGATGCCGACGCCCACCAGCTCCCACCACAGACACGTGTGGCAAGGCTTGATGGCGACGGGGCCCCAGCTCGAACCCCATCTCTGCCACTTACTAGCCAAGGCCGTAGGCAGGACGCAGGACAAGGACCAAAACCCAACTCTGCAGGGCTGAGTCAAGGGCAAAGTGGCCCGGGACAACTGCTTAAGCAGTGTGGGCCATCGTGTTATGCATCACTTACAGATGGAGGCTCAGACAGGTGAGGCGCTTGCCCGGGGCCCACAGGCAGCAAGGGGCACAGCCAGGCCCACTCTTCCCGACCCATCAGGCTGTCGCCCATTATTACATGGATAAACTGAGACCCAGAAAGGGGAAACAGCTTGCCCAGGATTGCACAGCAAGTCAGTGGTGGAAGTTGGACTCAGATCAGGCCCTTCCAGCTCCAAAGCCAGCCATGTCCCCAGCAAGATGGCATCTCGGGGGGACCCACCTCCATTCCCACCCCACAGGCCACAGGAAGGCAAACACAGGCCCAGGACACCTCACCCGCTCCTCCTTCTTCTGCATCCAGCTATACTTCTTGTTGGGGTTCAGCTCCCGCGGAAGCCGCAGGTTCTTGAGCGGGTCCACGAAGGGGCTGTCCAATACCTCCTTCAGCATGTGGCTGCTGGCTGCCAGCAGGCTCTCCAGCGAGGGCCGCACCGCCAGGCCCCGCTCTGCACCTGCACACGGGAGACAGCTGAGCCCACGCCTCTGCGCCTGCCCCGCCGCGCTACCTGGGGCCAGGATTCACGGACACGGCAGCCAACCCTGCTCAGACCCCAAACAGGGAGAAGAATGCGACCCAGGACCAGCTTGGGGCTTGCCCAAGGCCACATGGCCCCCATGACTGGACCGCGGCCTTTCCGAGAAGAAATGGTGCCAAGTGAGAGGACAAGTGAGAGCCGGGGCACACAGTACGCCCTGTTCCAAACGTCCACTGCTGCACAAAGTCGCCAAGAGTGGCCAAGCGCCGGCAGAGGTACTTTCTAGAGTGTGCCTCTTTCTGCTTTTCTGCCTTTTAAATTTTCCATGAAGAATATGCATGGTTTTCACTTTCAGAAAAAAAGGAGCCCGGATTAAGTTTCATAAACTGTAAAAGTAATATGAGAACCCAAAAAATACAAACCAGGCAGAAAGGTGTAAAGAAACGAAAACCTTCCCCACCCCAGCAGAGCCGCCCCGGCCCCCGGAGGGGCCACGGCTGACATTCTGGTAGAGGGCCCTGCAAACAGTCACCCGTGATGTCCGTGGATATCCTTTATAAATAGGGAAACGGCAGCAACCCACACACACGGAATCACACTTCGCCTCTTTTCACACAGTCCCGCGTAACGAAGCTCCACCGCATGTTATTAGCTTGAACCTTATAAAAACTGCCATCTCTGCAGGTCCAAAACACCAGAATATTAGCAATTTTATGTGGCTAACCCCAGTAACAGCTGCCTAGAATTCTCTTGCAGTGCTGAGTTTTAATCTATCTAAATAATCCTCTACTAACGACATTTTGGTCATTTCTAAACTTTTTAGTTTTTTGGTAGTGGGTGGACAGGCACACAGTCAGGACACACGTGTTTTAGAATTCCTATGTGTGTGATTAACTTGATCAAGGTATGTGCATTTCTCTCTCTCATAAATAATTCCAGCCACCCTTCAGAAAGGGCGCACCAACTGAGAATCTCAGCAGTGGCTCATGGGAGCCCACCTCCTCTCCAGTCTCTCCCGAAGTAAAAGGAGTTTTGATTTTTTTTTTTTAACTGGTGTTTTCCTGGTGATCTAACATGCGATCAGTTTTTGTGAATGTACCTGACGTACTGGTTTTTCACATATACCTGAGAAGAAAAGTGTATTCTTTACCACCAATCGTGCAGTTCCATAAAATCAACGTCAGTGATTATCTCGCACAGATCAGGGCTTCCCAACCTTGGTGCCTTCCACAGTGCCGTCAGCTCATCCTCTGCCACAGGGGCGGCTGTCCTGGGCATGCGCTGGAGGAGTGGCGTAGTGGCATCTCCTACCTTTACCCACTAGATGTCAGCAGTACTCCCCCAAGCAGTGACAAACCAGCCGTGTCACTGCCGACGGGTTTTGCTCTTCCATATCCTTACAGAAACTGAGGCTGCAAAGCAGTGAACCCCATCAGCTCACAAGGGGCTGGTATGAGACTAAATGAAGCATGTGGCCCACCCCAAGGTGAGGTGGTGTTTGTGACGGGAGCTCTGGCTAACTAATACACCAGCCTGTGGATGTACCAACACGGAGATGACCCGTGGGGAAGCTCTAAGCACGACCTGGGGCCTTTTGCAGAGGACTGAAGCTCAGCATCCCAATCAGCAGCTGCTGGGAAGAGAAGAGGGCCACCAGGACCTCCCTCACCCCTACAGCGCACACACCCCTACACACCAGCACTTCCCAAGTGCACTTGCTAGCCCAGGGTCACAGATCCAGCCCTGGGCCACACCTTCACTGCAGAAACCAGCTGCAGGTCACAAAACCTACCCCCCCACCCCCACTGCTTCTTGGAAAGTCTGCTCTTCAGGGGCTCAGGCCAGGAGCCCTGGAGTCGCTCTTACACCCACAGAGAAGTCTGGCAGAGCCCACTGGCTGCACCTTAACCTCTACTCAGAATCCTCTCGCTCCTTACCTCCACCTGCCCCCCCTCCACCCCAGGCCCGGAGCCTCCTCCTGGGTCTCCCTGCATCCACGCTTGCCCCGGCATCAGTTGTCCACACAGCCCCCAAAATGACCCTATTTAAGTCTGATCCTATCACCGCAACTCCAAATGCTCTTCCAGGAGTGCCCAGGGACCCACCCCCTCCCCATCCCACCAACCTCCTCGCAGCCACCACTCTCCTCCTCCCACTCTGCTCTACCCCCAGCCTCCTTTCTCTTGTTCCAATGTGCCACACACAGTGCCACACACACTATTCACCTCAGGGCCTTTGCACCTGCTGTTCCGTCAGCCTGGAATGCTTTCCCCAGAAGAGTTCCTCCCTGGCCTTCCTCAGGTCACTTTATCAAGAAGGCCTTCCCTGGCTGCCTCGTCTCCACCCTGACCCCTTCCCACTGTTTCCACCTACTACTGCCTGTCACCACCCAACAGTGCCGAGGGCAGCACGTGGACGGCCCTGTCCAGAAACAATGCCGGGCACACAGTTAAATGAGGACAAGTAGGACCCCCAAACTGAAAATGAGGCAGGGGTGTAAAAAGGAGCAAGGGTGGGCAGCAGTCCCCAAACCAGGGAACCCATCCTTAGCCCCTCCTTCCCAGATGCGGCTGGCCCTCTGAAGCCCCCACTGAAAACGCAGGATTCAAGAGGATTTTCATTTTTTTCTGAAAAATAATTTTTTGTATAAAACTACTTAAATGAGAAAGAAGTCGTCATGAACTTTAGAATAACAAGAACCAAACAAGAGACCCCTGTGGGGGAGTGGGCAGCACCTGTCCAAGCTTCTGGGGGGGCCACATAACCGTGGCAATAAACAAGCCTTGAAAATGTGGCCTTGGTTCTGACCTAGCAATTCCACCCCGGGAATGAATATACCTCCAGGAAAATCAGAGGTGTGGCCAAGGATTTTTCTTCAGGCATAATCATCACATTATTTACAACAGCAAAACAAAACAAAAAGTGCCTGACAATCTAAGACTAGGTCACTGAAGGCTGGGGCCTCCACTAGCTGGAAAACTCGACTGTCCCTAAAAAAACTTGTAAAGTCACACAGCTTTGAAAAATATTTCATAAAGAATATGCTAAGTGAAAAGGGCAGCTCACAGAACATTGTTTACAAAACGATCTTAATTTTAGAAGTGTATGTGTGTAGAAAAAGTTCTAGAAAAAATGCACCAAAACACTGGCAACACTATTATTACCGCCCTGACAGCTGTCGCCAGGGCCCCTCCCTCCTTCGTGCCAGTTCTGGGCCGAGCGTGGGGTGGTGAGGCTTGCCTGGCCCACAGCCCCTTCTGCACACATTTCTTGGAACACCCTGAGTTGTTTCTGTGTTGAACACCAGTGGGTTTGCGCCCAGCCCAGAATTCGCTACCCTTCTACTGAAAGGACCAGTTTCCTTCTGAGGGCTACCCCTCCCTGCCGCCCCCCAGAGAGGACAGCCCCATGAGGGGCAGTGAACAATCAGCCTGTTCCTTCCCACCTCCCTGGCCGCACAGTTTGCTTCTGCAGAAAGCATGAACCCCAGGGAGCCAATGAAAATGAATCAAAGTACGTTTGCCAGAGCTACCAGGAAAGAGGTGGCCTCTTTTGAGAGTCGGCTGAATTGGGCAGGCCTGTGGGCCTGCGAGGAAGTGCTGGTGACCCCCATGAGGGAAGTGGGCCTGCCGTGAATGAGGCCAACAGAGAGAAAAGTGGAGCAGGTGGAGAGAGAGACGGGGAAGGGGGTACAAACGAAACTCCTGATGACTTGAAACGCCCAGATCCAGCCACACCTGAAACTTACTACCTAATGACCGCCGTACTTAGGTTCCAAGAGCCAATTTCCCGCACCTTTTCCTAAGCCAGTTCAAAGGAGAGTTCCTGTCCCCTGCAACCCAAAGAATGGTGCCAATACAAAACCCAGCACTGACAGACAAGGAGAAACGTCACCACTACGACACCCACAGACCGGCTGCACGGCAACATGAATGTGCTCGGAACACTCCTAAACTGTAACCAGTTGAAATGGTAAATTTCATTATGTGTATTTTGCCTCAACTTTAAAAAAAAAAAGCACACGAACAAACCACATCCTGGGGATTTTCAAATTTAAATTCTTATGAAAAAAACACAGAAAATGCCACAGACACCAAGCACCCCTCGTGGCTCACCTCCCACCTCCTGGCTCCTCTTTTCCAGCTCCAGCTCGGCGATTTCGCTCAGCAGGGTGATGCCGTGCAAGAAGCTCTGCTCCAGGACCAGGCTCTGCGCCACCTCCAGCTTCTCCAGGGCCTGGGCTCCGGTGCCCGGGGACGGCAGGGGCCTGGCCTGGGGCAGCTCCGCAGCCGCCGCCAGGGCGTTCATGCCAGCCAACGGGTCCTCCAGGCCAGGCGGAAACTGGTCGGAGCCTTCCTCCTCCAGGAAGCAGGGGCCACTGGGCACAGTTGAGGCCTCCTGGGCCTCCAGACTCAGGCATTCTCCCTCCCCAGCAGCCACGTCACAGTCTGCCAACTCCAGGCCGGCCCGGGGCTCGCTCGGGGCCGCCTGGGCTAGGCCCTCCTCGGGCACCGCCTCCGCCACGGGCACGGCCATGGGCATATCGACGGGCACCTCCACGGGCTCCTCCTTGGCCTCGACCAGGGTCTCTGGCGTCAGCCGCGCCCCCAGGTCCGGGGCAGCCGTGCACGGTTCTGTCCGGCCCGGTGAATCGACCCGCGCTTCGGCCCCCTCCGCGAAGTCCGGGCCCCCGGGGGGCTCCACGGCCCCCTGCCCAGCGGCGCTCAGCGCCTGGGCCTCCAGCAGACCGCCTCCACAGCCAGCCGCGGGGCTTGGGGCTGCCAGGGCCTCCTCGGGGGGCAGTGTCAGAGGCGACTCCAAGGAAGGCAGCTCGGCGGGCCCTTCGTCCATGTCCTCCACCTCGGCCTTCACCTCCCGTTCTGCCAGTGGCTCTTGGTCTGGGCCCTCTCGCAGAGGCTCCGGGATCTTGGAGGGGGACAAGCAGATGGGCTTGTCTTCAGGCGAGAGCGCCAGGCGCTCGGGCCCGTCGGCCGGCAGTGGCACATCGGGGGCCAGGCCATCGGCGTCGGCGGCCGCTGTGGGTTGCAGCAGGAACGGGTAGGGCCTCCCGTAGTGCGGCGGCAGGGCTTGAAACGGGTACCTGGGTGGGATATCTGCCAAGGACACGGAGAGTCAGCAGGGGCCCCTTCACCTGTCACGTCTGACATCCCCCATGGCCCCATCCACACCCACGCACCCACCAGCCACGACGGAGGCCCATGGCCACCCTCTCGTCCGGGCCAGCCTACAGAGCTGCGACCTCTTCCAGGCGGCGTCTGAAGACCCCTGGGGCCTTTCGGCATGTCCCGGGGACAGAGAGAAAAGTCAGCCACCATCCTGGCCCCGAGGGGCTTCAGATCTCAAAGGCAGAAACCATAACCGGCTTTCTTTCTTTCTCTAGCCCCCGACCCCGCAGCACCCAGCACGAGGCTGGCCCAGAAGCAAATGCTCAGTAGACCGCCAATGGTCTTCACCCAGCCGGGGCATCTCTGGTCCTCCACTCCCGCCCCATCGCATTAAGGCAGAGGTGGGCCATCCAGGTTGTTCAAGAAGTAATAGTAATGCAGTGCTGCCCTTCCCCCCACTTTCCTAAACTCCCACCCTCAGAGTGTAATCTCCCAAGAGCAGGATGGTGTGCAGGCGGATCTCTGCAGTGCTCCCAGTGCTCCACAGGAACCTGCTGACCAGGGGGTGACGGGTGCACGCAGGTGCACGCAACAGCCCCCGGGACCAGACACGTGCTCAGTGTCGGACATGAGCATGGCATCAAATCTCCCCGGGGAGGGGCAGCCACTTGCCCCAAGATCACATAGCATTCTGGTGGCAGAATGTGAATTTGAACTCACACCCTCCCAAGCATGCTCTCACACTCTTAACAGCCACAAGGGAGGAGGGACGCCATTAAGGCTACCTGCTGCACGTCCCACTGACACAGGCCGGGGGGGGGGGCCAAAATGGGGGAGTCCCATGCTGTTATTGCTGTGACAACCCAGCACCTCCCATGAGCTAGCCATGTGCCTTACGGTTCTTACTTTGCTTAACCCTCAGAACGAGTCCTTTGGAAATAGTTTTTGTTTTTTCCTTTAAGTAGCTTCCACGCCCAGCATGGAGCCCAACGTGGGGCTTGAACTCATGACGCTGAGATCAAGAGTCAGACGCTTAACAGCCTGAGCCACCCGGGCGCCCCCTAAGGGCGGTTCTAATGTAACACCTATTTCCCTGACCATGCCCCTGAGGCGGGGCCCGAGAGAGGCCCGAGAGAGGCCGTGGCTGACCCACATGCCCCTGCGTTCATTCCAGAGCCTGGTGGCAGGCCCGGTGCACGGCAGGTACCCAGCAGAGACAGAGAAAGGAAGGAAGGAAGGGCCGGACAAATGGAGGGTCAATGCTCCGGCGGGGGGGCAGCTCCGCCAGAGCCAGAGCCGACTCCAGTCTGGGCAGCACGCGGCCCCCAGGGGTCTGAGTCGCACTCCTACCCGAGAACAAGGCCTGGAAGGGGCTGGGGGCTTCCTTCTCCAGCTCCAAGTCCTTCTTCTCCACGACGTTCTCGGGTGCTTCCTCCTTGCGGGTGATGCCAGCAGTGGGCGGCGGGGAGGCAGGCGGCGGGCTGCTGGGGTGGGAGCTGGGCGTGGCGGGGTAGGCGTACGTGGGCGCCTTGGATACATCCTCCAGTTTCTGGATGACTTTGGCCTTCAGGGCAGCCACAGGGGAAGCGCGGGGAGATGGCGGCGGGCTCATGGCCTTGCCATAGGCGCCCGTAGGGCCGGCAGCCAGGCCGGGGGGCTTCCGAGGCAGCAGCCCAGGGCCCGCGGCAGCCAGGCCGGCCTTGCCTGCAGCCTCCAGGCTCCGCTTGCTCACCTTCTCCTCCATCTCCACCCGATGTTCCTGGGCCTTCAGCCGCTCCTGCTGGGGAGGGGGCCGCCAGGTGGGGTCAACACAGCAGGAACCATCACCCAGCACCTGCCCTGTCCCTGGGGTCCCCTCGAGCGGGGTCCAGGGTGCAGGCTGCCCACCCTCCCAGCCTGCTATGGACATTCCGCCATGACCCGCGTGTAACAAGCACAGCGTTCCTTGTGGAACCCCAGATGGGGCTGCGGGGGCGGGGGGGGGGCGGCCTGCAGTCCAGACCCTGGCCCTGCTGGGAGCCTCGTGGTTAGGACAGGGAAGGCAGAGCAGAGGCATGAGGCTCCTGATGATGAAGCCGCCCCACTCCCCACACTTTGATGGCATTAGAATAGCTACGTTCATGGAAAACTCACTACCTACTGAGTGCTCTCCTGCCTTATCACCTTTGGGTCTCAAAATGCCTGTGGGGGGGGGGGCCCTTCCTACATTTGATGCCTTTTGAGGAAATGGGAGGGGGCTGCTTGAGGACAGCCAGAGCTCATGGGGTGGAGGGGGGGGGGCCAGGGAGCCAGGCCATCAACAGAGAAAACACACTGAGAAGAAATGCTCCCAGCACCAGCCACTCTCCTGATTATTAAATCTCACTGAACAATCCTGATGACGCAGAATTACTAGCATCTCCACTTTCCCAAGGAGGAAACCGAAGTGAAGTGAAGTCATATACCCAAGGGCACAGAGCCAGATATGCCAGAGCTGAGGTTCAAACCCCGGGCCCTGCCTGCTGCCTGGGCCACCTCAGCCGACTCCTCTGGAGTGGCCACTACACAAAGGAAAAGGGACAAGGCCAAGCAGAGGACAGATGTCCTGGAACGCCTGCAAGGAGGCAGGAGGGCCACAGGCTTTCGGGAGTACACCCACACAGGGAACCCCTCGTGTCTCCCATCTTACGGGATCAGTCCACGTGGCGGTCAGACGCCAGCCCCGGCCTGAAAAGGGAGCTGGGACACGGAGTGGGCAGCCCGGCCAGCAGGCTCAAGGAGGTGGTCAGGCTGGGCTCAGGAAACAGCCGGAGCTCTGGCATCTCTTCAGCGTCCTATGCAAACTTCCCCAGGCCAGCAGGCGGCCTCTCCTGCCTCGGTTTCCCCGCTGCTCCCCGCACCCTGCCCCTGCCAGCCTCCATCCGCCTCTGGGCCTTGCTCACATTGTTCCCTCTGCCCGAAGGGCTTGTCCGTGGTCTACTGTTTCAGGCCTGTGGGCAGATGCTCCCCCCTCCAGCTGGCCCTCCCTGACCACCAGCCCCTGCCACCTTTTCTCCCTCACAGTTCGTAACTGCTGAGGTTCTACCTCTGGTCCCCCTGCGGCCACCACCCCCCACTCACCACGAGCTGGGCGCTCCTCTGCAGCTCCAGGGCCTGGGCCGCCTGCTGCTGCAAGTACAGGAGCTCCTGCTGCCGGAGGAAGCGCTGCTGGGAGAAGAGCTGCAGCTGCTGGGCGTGGTGCAGGGGGCCGCGGCCCGGCGGGTACAGGGCGGCCCAGAGCGGCGGCGCCGTGGCCCGCTCCATCAGCTCCGCTAGGGGCAGGACGCACAGTGAGGCTGCACCCGCCGCCCAGCGCCCCCATCGGCCCACTGCAGAGGCGGGGCAGGGCTGGCCCGGGCCTCCCTCTGCACCCACCTCCCGGGCCCAGCGGACAAGGGCCCCCGTGCACACCCCAGGTGGGATGTCCCAGGACTCTTACAGCGGGAGCGTGCCGACACGGGGACTCCAAGCCCTTCCTCCCCCCACACCCAGTGGGCTGCCAAGTGGACTCCCGAGGGATGGGAGGCGCCAGGGTGGGGGGTCCAGGCCCCAGGAAAGCCTGCACTGGTTCTGGGTAGGAGCTCATCAAAACAAGGATCGTGATGGCTTTATGACACGGGGAAACCACGGACATCAGAACATCCTCGAAGCCCCGGTCTGCCTCCTACCCCATTATCCTGGCCGGACACCCCCCACGTCGAAGAAGGCCCCTGGCATCTGGGTCAGTCTCTCCAGGTGAGGCTACCACGGCCACTGCCCCCCACCCAAAGGCCACCACTTACCAAAGTGAGGCAGGTGATCGCTGGGAATGACCACCAGCTGCCCCGACTGGGGGTCCCTCACGAACTGGTAGGCCGACGGCAGGGAGCCCCCCAGGCCAGGCGGGAAGGCAGGTGCCATGCCCTGGTGCAGAGGTGGTGGGCCCAAGCCTAGGAGAGACCCAGGCCTGCGTCAAATGCCAGAGGCCAGGGGCCCAGGCCCACCCCCTTTCTGTCCACTCCCCAGACCCCCACCTCCCGAGGCCTCCATGCAGGAAGCTGAGGGCTGACAAGCTGCAAGCATGTCCACAGCCACCCACCCCTGGGCACCACCTCCAAATGGGCTCAGCAGAGGGACCCCCGCAAGGAGGGTGTCGTAGTAACCGCCCTCTTCAGACACACAAGGGAGCTGAAGTGTGGGGAGAGGAAGCGAGGAAGACAAAGGAAGACAGCAGCCAGCTCTGGGCGTGGGTCCCACAGTCCTGCCCCGGCACCGGCCACCAGCCCCGAGCTCCAGGCAAGAAACACGTCAGGCCCACTCTTATCCTCAACCACCAGATAAGGGCGAAGTCGCCCACCCCACACTTACCATAGGGGTGTCCAGCGAGCCACATGGACGTGCTGCCCGAGCGGGGCAGCCAGGGGTGAGTGGCCAGGTGGGCTGCGGGGTCGGCAGACCAGCGCCCGGAGCCTGCCAGTGATGGGCCACCAGTCACCATGAGATTGGGGTTCAGGCCGTTAGCAGCGCAGCTGGTGGGGTGCAAGCGGGCCAGGTCAGCCAGCTCCTTACTTTCTCTGGAAGGGAAACAAGCATTGGCAACAGCCCCGTGGGCCCGGGGGATGTGGGAGAGGAGGGGTGTCACCCCGAATACCCAGCAGACACCCAGCATAAAGAGGAACCAGCTCTGGCTCAGAAAAGAAGGGCCCCAAGGGCCTCCTGCAGGAGGGGGGACCCACACTCGCTGGAGAGGGGCTGTGGGGCCATCTGGCCTAGGATCAGGGTCATGGGCCAGGGTGGCTCCCGCTCTTGGGACAAGAGGCCGTGCGCCCACGTAGGGTCATCCCGCCCCAGCCCCGGGTGGCCCCCAAGCCCTCACCTGAGCAGCTTCTCCTGGTCTCGGTCCAGCCGCGCCCCCAACAGCCGCTCCTCCCGGTGCCTGGTCCTCTCGTCCCCACAGTCACCATCGGCTCGGCTGTGCCCTGAAGGGAGCGGGCAGGCGATGAGCCCCCAGCCCGGGGCCCCAGCAAGCCCGGCGCCTGGCCAGACGTCCTCGGCACCAGGCCCCCCCACAGCCCGCAGAGGGCCTATCTGTAACTCGCACGGGGAGCCCCCACCAGCGCAGCAAGCCAAACGCTGGGGGCGGGGTGGGTAGGACGGAGGGGAAGCCCCCAGCCAAAAGAGCGGCACAGCCAGACCCAGGTCCCAGGGAATCAGCCGCCACCCTTAAGCGCCACTGAGGTCCCATCACGGTTCTGGCTGCTGCAGACATACGGCTCATCTCTCTAAAATCGAGACGGGAAAATAAAACCAGAGAAAACACGATCCACGTGGGGATGAGTGCGAAATGTGGGAGCTGCCACTGGGGCTCCCCAGTCCCTGCCCTGGTGCCCAGCATGCACCACCCACCCAGGCTGGGACCGCTGTACCGCCCATGAGCTGCCCGGCCCCCCAAGACCCCTCAGAGCACAGGAGGCGGGTCCCCGAGCCCAGCCTGGCACTCAGCCATTGAACTAAAGGGGGGTGGGGGAACAGGAGCCCGTGGAGGGCACCCACCGACTGCTCTGTCTCCCCTCGCCCTGCCACCTTCCTCCAGCTCCTGCCCCAGCCCCTCTTACTCAGTGAGCCAGAACTCGGGACACGTGTGGCAGCCCAGTGGCCAGGCTGGGGCATGGGAGGCAGAAGCACCTGAGGCTCTTCTCAAAAGAGAAACGCACTGGGGCTGGGGCTCTCTCACCCGCATCTTGGGAGACCCAGCAGCACTGGGAGGTGTGCTCGGGAAGGAAGCCACTCCCAGCCCCCCTGCCCCGGCATTCAGGTGTGACCACTGTGCAGGAGACAAGGGGTCCAGCAGCGGCCCCCCCCACTCGTGGCCCTCGTGTGCAAGGACCCCACTTGGAATGCTGCCATCGGGCATCTCCCCTTTTCTCCCCTCTGCACCCCCAAAACCAGGAGCTAGCAAAGAACAGAGCCCCCAGGAGAGGCTCAGGGGTCTAAGGGCTTCTCCCTGTCCTTTCAGGAAGGCGGAAGCCTGCCAGCCCCAAGACGAAGGGCAGGAGCCCCGAGAGAGGGCACGGCGGCGACCCAAACCCACGTGCCCATGGACCAAGTCCACAGGGGGACAGCCAGCAGCCTAGCACTGGGGAGAGAGCACGTCCCAGAGGCGGCTGGAGACACTGGGACAGCGAGAGCACCGGGAGGACGGCCCGGAAGTTCCAGAGGTGGGCCAGGACGAGGGGAAGCGCAGGGAGCATTCAGTGGAGCAATGTCAACAACGGGGGCATCCAGCAGCCAGGCAGGAGTGAGGGCGGGCAAGAGAGCGCATGGCTTCACAGCGTGCCCCTGTGGGACACCGAGGTACATCCCTGGCCGCCCGCTAAATCATTCATGCAGGCCGCGCCCAGCAAAGGCACTGAGCAGACATCGTGTACGCCAGCTCAGTCTCTGCGAGCCCTCCCTGCCCGTGGCAGGCAGGGGAGACGCCCTCAGTGGGAGAGCAATGCCACAGCCAGGTTGGGGTGAGACCCAGCCAACCTGCCCCTGGCCTCCGGTGTCAATGTGGTTCCTATATCCAAAGGGACCCTGAGCCCCCCTGGCCACTTCACAAAGGACTGGAAGGGGCCCTGTTCAGGGATCCCCCGGGGTAGTGAGGTCCAGAAGGGCAGCCCGGGCTTCAGGCAGGGCCAAAGTGTGGAGGGCCACCCGGAGTCCTGTGGCTGGGCTGGGAAATCAGCGTGTGTGCCCCAGCTTCCTTCTCCCAAAGGAGATGGCCTCACACTCCCCGGGCCACCCTGGACTCAGGGACAGGGTTTGGCACTAATTCCTGGAGTCCCCGAAAGGGACAAGTGCCCACAGAGTAGCCTGGCTCCAAGTCCACTGTCCTCTGGCCCGACGCCTCTCCATTGCCATGGCTGTCACCAACCGCTCAGGGTATCAGTGGCTTCCCATCCCAGGCCCCATCTCCCACCACAAACCTGGCTGCAGGCCCACCCATCCTGGAGCACCCAGCAGCCCCAAGGTCACTCCAGTCAAGAGCCCCAGACAGCTCCCTCCAAATTTGGCTGGTCTCTGAAGAACTGTGACATGCCCCCACTACCTCACCCCAGGCTTGGCTGGACTACAGCTCTACCCTAGACTACTCAGCCTCTCCCGACAGCTTAGCTTAAATGCCCCCTTCTCCAGGAAGCCCTCCCTGACCACCTCTCCTCCATCAAGCTCCCTTATTTATCTCCCTCCCAGCACTAACCACAACGTGCTACTATCCTGCTTGCTGCTTGTTCACCATCTGCCTCCTCCATGAGCCTATGTACCGCTCTGGTTCAAGAAGTCCCACTCCTGGCTGTGTACCTCTTCCCTACATAACCCTCGGCACAAGGGAAGCTGCTCGATAAATATGCAGGGGAATGAAAGAAGGAAAAAAAGAAGGAGTCCTGTGGATATCTACAGGAAGAATGAGCTATGCAGCAGGAATAGCAAGTACAAAGGCCCTGGGGCAGAAGTGTGCCACATCAAGGAAACTGTGGTGGCTAGAGAGAATACTAAGAGAGGTGCTAGGGATGAAACCACAGAAGAGGTGGGTACGGACTGTAGGGTCTTGGAGGCTATGGAAGGGAATGTGGTTGGTTTTGTTCGAGGTGGGAGGAGAAGCCAGAGGAAAAGTGAAACTTCTGTGCCCGGCAGGACCCTAGATCTTCTCCATGCACTCACTCGGGGGTCATCACCCAGGAGGTGGGTCCCAGCCCTCGTCCCACTCTAGATTAGAAAACCGAGGCACAGGAAGGCAAAGCACACTGCCCAGGTGCCACCACTGCCTGACAAGCAGGCTTTCCTGGCTGGGATGGGCGCCTGAGCGTGTCTTCAGGCTGAGCCTCCTGCACCTCGCACACAGCGGGCACGGGACTGGTGCTCAGGAAATGGCGGCACAGCTGTCGCCACCCATCTGCAGCCCTGCCCCCGGGGCCCAGAGCCACGCGGCCACGGCCTCTCCAATCCAGGCCGAGGCCAGGACTGAGGCCTGGTTCCCACGGCCTCCGGGAACATTCGGGCACACGTGGCTGCCACCAGCTCAGGCCGACTGAGCACGCTCTAGGAGCGGGGGCCGTCGCTGCTGCTTACACCTGCACGACCCCAGCTCTGCCTGGGGCGACACGGGCGTACCCCCACCGCCCCCCGCTGCCTCCACCACAGGGTGACGCCACCAGGCAAGAGGCAGAGGTAGGAGCCACAGGCCTGGGCCGAGTGTTCAAGCTCAGCCTGCTTCTTCCAGCCCAGGGACCCTGGGCCAGTCACTTCACCCCCGCAGAGCCCACTCTCGACACGGGGGAAGCTGCGAGAGCCACAGATGCTCCTGCGAGGGGCTGCTGGGGGCCTGGGCCGGCTCCCCCTAACGACCGGGTTCGCCCGCGGCTGCCCGCTGAAGGACAGCAGCTGTGCTGGGCTTCCGGGCACGCACCACCGGTCACTGGGGCTCACGGCTGTTAGGTCATGCCTGTCCTTGGTCCAGTTCTGGGCCCATGTGGGCCCCCGGGGGCATTTCTCCGGAAGGATCTAGGACTCACGGACACTGTCAGCAGCTCTCAGACCCCAACACGCTGAACGCGAGCAAAGACAAGGCCGGCCTGTTTATGAAGCCCCTACTATGTGCCCAGCAGCCGCATGGTCAGCGTGGACACCGGGGCCCGGAAGGTTCAGGCCTCCTGCTTAAGGTCACGTAGCTGATGAGGCAAAGACCGGATCTGAATCCACTGACCAGCAGAAGGCTCTCCCCAAAAGTTCAAGGAGACAGGGAAGATGGGAAGAGACCAGGAGATGCAGGCTGACGACCAGCCCCTCGGCCAGGGGGTGCCCCCAACTCCTGCCCTCCCCCAAGGGTGCCAGTATTGGGAAAAACCACTACTTCTTATGGGAACTGGGTTAAGGAAAAGAACCCAGCTGCCTACTTCTCAATGGCTGACAGTGACCAACCAATGCCTGAATGTCTCATCCCTAACCCGTCAGGTCCTCCCTCCCTCCCCACACTCTGTCACACACACACACACACCGTCACACACTGTCACTCTGAGTCACTCAGTCACACACTGTCACAGTCACACACCGTCACTTTCGTACATACTATCGGACACACTGTCACCAGCACACAGGGTCTCTCTCACACACATTCTCTCACACACAGTCACACAGTCAGGGTCAGTCACACATACTGCCACATAGAACGTCACACAGTCGCTCACACTCCTACAGTCACACACGGTCACGCTGTCACTGCCAGTCACACGCACTATCATAGTCACACAGGGTCACTCTCACACGCACCTCTGTCTCACACGCAGTTCTCTCACACACTCATTCGCACACGGTTATGGTCACTCACCATCACACACAGGCACACACATTCTCTCACACGCACCTCTGTCACACGCACTTCTCTCACACACTCATTCGCACACGGTCACAGTCACTCACCATCACACACAGACACACACATTCTCTCACACACACACGCTGTCACACATACTGTCACACACATCACATACATTCTCACACTCCAGTCACACCTATTGTCTCACACACACCTTACACAGTCACACTGTCACACATCTTCTCTCACACACACAGTCAACGCTCCGTCCATGTCACACATACCCTGTCACAGTCACACACACACCATCACGCATGCTCACACGGTCTCACACACATTCACATGCCTGCTCTCACACACATACATTTTCTCTCACACATACTCAAACACACATTCTCTCTCTCACAGGACCGCGTGGACACGGGCAGGTACTCTGGGGACTGTGAGCCCCCAACAGGGGTGAAACACCATGTCACACGAGCACTCCTTCAGGGAAAGGACCCAAAGAGATCTCCGGCCTCCCAGAGGGGTCCCCGGGTGCAAACCTCTATCCTAGCAGAAGGGCTTGTCCACCAACAAGCCCGCCACCTCTAACCAAGGGCTGTCATCCACTCCTTCAATCCCAGAAATGAGGCAGTGCCTCAGGCCAGCCCCCCTGGGTCAGAGGACAGGCTTCCCTGGTCAGGCTCCACAAAGAACCATGGACTCAGTCATTCAACAAACATCCGTGAAGTGTCACTCACTCTAGGCCGGATGAAGAGCCTCTGCAGCTACAACGTGCATGCAAATGTGTGGGGCAAGGGCCAGCAGGAGTCCTGGGGCGGCCCTGTGCCTTACTGCGCTCACCCAGGAGAGCAGGGCTAAGACAGGGGGTCTAGGAGGCTGGGACAGGACAGTGGCCACCCACCATGGAACGAGGCTAAAGCCCAGCAGTCATCACAGGTGGGCAGAGCGGGGCCAGACCAAGAAAGGGATGGGGTCCCAAGAGACATTCACCCAAGATGCCTACGCAGCCTCCAGGAGTAGAGTCTGGGAGGTGCAGGGAAGGGGGGCCATGTGGCTGCCAGAGACAGGGGCCCAGGACGTGGGTGAAGCCTAAGCTTGCAACCAGCTGCGTATGGGAAGCTGGCCAGACACTGGAAACAGAGGCACAGGGAAGAAGAAATCTAGGCTGACTGTTGCGAAGTCACAAGAGCAAGGACAGCGGGAAGCAGCCTTCCTGGGCCATTACCCCAGTCTCCCAACCCCACACCACAACACACTAAACACCATCCAGGTGGGGGCTACAGCCCAGTGCCCACCCAACCTGTAGGAAGGGTCCCTGGCTCAACAATGGGCAGACCAAGTCCACGGTTCCAACAAAAATGCCACAAATATCAACCCTCCAAAATCCCATTCCCACAGCGCATGTGCAAGGGACAAAAAGAAACACAATCGACCACATTCTGGAAAAATATTCAACTTCACCAATAATCTAAAGAAACGCACCATTCTTCCCCACCGAAATTAGCAATAGTCTTTTTTAGGCACTAAGGTACTGGACGTCAAGATCTATGAGAACACAGGGACCCAGTTTCTACCTAACACGCTCGGTCACTCATTCGCTTATTTACCAAACACCTACTAAGCGCCAGGTCCCACACTACATATAGGGAACAATGAACTAGGTAAGGCAGTTACTCCCTCCAAGACTGAGGACTGAAGACTTGGAGCCAGCCCCTTCCTAGGAACCTATTCTTAGAAAACGACTCAAAATATCAGGAAGGTGAAACGCACAAAAATATTCAATGCAACGTTCTAAACACAAAAACATCAAAGAAGGGGAAAAACGCCCACGAGAGGAATGCTTGGCTGAACTATGGTGTGTGCTCTAGACAGAATAGTAGAGGCCGTGAAAAAATTATATAAAGATTTCACAAAAGGGGAGAGGGAGAAAACCCACACTGTAAGCATGAAGAACGCAGGGACCAGCATTGGGTGTGCTCTAGGAACCCTGGCGATACAAGCAATCGCAAAGGAAAATGAAGCCAGGGAAAGATCTGGAAGTGTTCAGGATATTGGGACAAGAGAATAATAATCCCTTTCCTTCTTCCTCCCTTCCTGCATTTTACACATTTTTCTATGCGCATGATGGAAAAAACAATAAACTTTTAAACAGTAGCCACAGCCCACAAGTGGATGAAGGACAAAGAGTAGCAGGAGGGCGGGGAGAAGGGGCTGCAAGGAGGCCGAGACAGGTAGAAATGGAAAGCAAAGGTGGACGGGATTTGGGAGGCGAGGGCGGAGCGTGGAGAAGGTGAGAGGTGGGACCCAAGACCCACCTTTGACGTTGCTCAGCGACAGGGAGCGCTCCTGGTCTGCCAGCCCAGGCCCCAGCCGGCCACTGCCGCCACTGTCCTTCTGCCGGGCCACGGCCACCGCAATGCCCACGGGCGGGTGTCGCACCTCTGCCTCTCCCTGGGCACCAGAGCCCTCGCGCCCGAAAGCCTTGGCGCTCTCGGGCCTCTCCGGGTCCCGCTTCAGCTGCCGGCCTCCACCGGCCGCAGGACCCCCCGGGTGTGGCAGGCGGGCCTGCGCGCGCGGGGCACCCGCGGTGGTGGGGGCAGGCTCGGGTTTCATGGTGCCCAGGCCTCCAAAGGGGCTCTTCTTGCCGCAGCCGCCAGGGCGCACGGCCACGGCCTCACGGGTGAAGCTGCCGCTGTACTTGATGAGGCTCTGCATGGCCGAGGCCTCCCCGGGCCCGTGGGCCGCGGCGTGCACGTCGGCGCCCGGCCTGGCGCAGGCGGCCGCGGCGCGGGGCAGCGCGCCCCCGGGGTCCAGGTAGGCCTTCTTGGAGGCGGCCGCCTCCTCCTCGGCGCGGCTGGCGTGGTGGTGCTGCGCGGCCAGCACGGCCATCTGCGTGGTGGCGAAGTTGCCCAGCTCGAAAGGCTTCCACTTGGGCTCAGGGCCGGCGGGCGGGGGCGGCCGCGCGGGCTCCAGGCCGAAGAGCTTGGCGGCCTGCTGAGGGGCGGCGGCGGGCCCGCGGGGGACGCGCTCGCAGGCCCGCGGCTCGGCCTCGGGCTTGAGCAGTTCCTTGGCGGGGAGGTAGGCCCTGGCGTCCGGGGAGGCGCGCGCGGCCCGCGCCGGCGGGGCCTCCGCGGGCGGCGGCCGCTTGAGCGAGCGGATGACCGAGTTCTTCTCGCGGAGCGCCTCGGGCCGGTCGGGGGGCGGCCGCGGGGACCCGGGCGGCGCCTGCAGGACGCCGGGTCTGCCCGCCTCGCGCTCCCGGGCCCGGGCGTCGCGCGCCTGCGACGCGATCTGGATGGGCCCCGGGCGCTCGTCGAAGGCCTCCACGGAAGGCACGAAAGTGGGCGCCACCACGCGGTGCTCGCGGCCCGGCTCGCGCGCCGCCGCCGCCGCCGCCGCCGCCGCCGCCGCCGCCGCCGCGGGGAAGATGGTATAGACGCTG